>NC_056727.1:722322370-722524870 GCF_019279795.1 Protopterus annectens | reverse complement strand
CTGCAGTTTTATATGGATGAATTAGCTATAGAGGACATTATGGCATATTTAAGACTTTTGTGCTGAAGCAGCTCTTTCTAATAAGAGTTTGGATGAAAGAGGCATTTGGCTTGGTGGTTGGGAGACATTGTGCTAAAAATACAGAATAAATGACACTTGTCACCCATATGGTATATGACTTGTATAACTAAGGATTGCAGAGGTGTGCTTTAATACTGTCGTCAACCAAAAACTTTTTTTTTTTGCAGATAGTGAGATCACTTAAATAATGTTTAGCGACATAAATATACTAGCTGGGGAAGATGTTCTCACTGATAAGGAATGTTTTTAGTTCTCTTCATTGTTTTAAATAATAACAAAATGGGTATGTCTGGTCAGACTGTGAGTCAGTTTGTGAGGGAGAGGTTTGCCTGTCATGTAAGTTGTAGCTGAGGGTATGGATGACAAGGAAGGTGACACTGTCTTGGGAATTACGGAGAGTACTACTGGGGAATTACTGAGAGTACTACTACTGGGGAATTACTGAGAGTACTACTACTGGGGAATTACTGAGAGTACTACTACTGGGGAATTACTGAGAGTAATACTACTGCTGCTGCTTGGTATGAATCTGAATGAATGAAAGGTACTACAGTGCAGGGGAACAGGATCCCTCAAGGAAATACTTTAGTTGTAGTTACAGCAGAGCTGATTCCTGTTCACAGAGATTATGACACATTAGATGTTGAGCATGACGATGATATTGGGGATTCTTACAATTCAGTTGTGGCTGAGGATGGAAAGAGGAGGCCTTTCTGCTTGTCATGGAGGGAGCATGACAGTTTGTGATATTCCTATAATTCATGGATGGGTTGGGGTAGACTTTAAAAGCAAATATAGAAAGCATTATCCATATGCTTATAAAGCTAGAAGGTATATTTTAAAAGAGGAATGCGGTCAAAAGATGGAGGAATTTGATGAGTTGTCAATGAAAATGGCATTAGTTGCTTGCAGAAGAAAAGTGACATGAGTGTTATAAATGTATCAAAATGGCAGGTAGGATCCATAGACATATCTATGTTTGCAGGATAAGAAGGAAGAAGCTATGCCTTTTACTGGGAATGTTTGTTAAGAAGGAACCTTTTATACATTGCTTGAAGACTGGCTAAGGTGTTTTAATGTATAATTTGGAAGACATCTTGGGAGTAGTGTATATATGTATATATCTGAAACAATTGTTCACAACAAATTCTGATGTTACAGATGTGGAATGTGAAGTGAATAAAATTAGTGAATATCTGAAAATGAAATAAAATTAGGCCAAAGTAGTGAACAAGCTTAATGCTGCTTTGAAGTCCATACTGTTAAATATTAAAGTAAGACCTAACACAAAAACAAAGCATTTACACAAAGAAATGATAAATGTAACAAATCCTCACTTAATCCCCACAGAAAATTTTTGTCAAAATGATAAGAAAACCAAAAAGAAAATGCATTGTGTGTGTGTGTGTGTGTGTGTGTGTGTGTGTGTGTGTGTGTGTGTGTGTGTGTGTGTGTGTGTGTGTGTGTGTGTGTAAATTTTTTGTCAGAATGGGGAAGACTTTCCATAACTGATCATGAAGAATCGGTACTGACAAATGCTTGATGATGTGGAAGGATGGTGATAATAAAATCTATGCTTCAGATCAGAAATACTTTTCTTATCATATCCTTTTATCATTATCAATTTGTTAAGCTATATGAAATATCTTGTACAGGAGGATTAGCGAAACATTTTGTGACCTGTAGTATTTTAAGCTATCACGAAAACGTGTTCCTTAATTCTACATTAGAAGATAGTTTGCATCTAACAACAGACTCTCTTACATGTTTTATTGTATATGTAGCTCATTAAATGTGGAGTGAAATGTCACCTCTAGCAGCCTACATGCATCTTGCATTCCCAAACATTTTCTGAAAAATAAACTTAAAAAGCACAAGATAAAGAAATGTAAATATTTTGTGAACAATATAAGCTATTAAAACTGCACAAACAGCAATGTTATGAGTAAGGAGTAATCTTTACAGTGATAATAATTTGTGCATTCATAGTCTTTCCATAAATGCTATAATATATTATAATGCACACAAACCCCAAATTATATTTTTGTTAAACTTTCACAAATTGTCATATCTTGGAAACTATATTACTTAGACATATATTTTTAGAACATTATTATTAACCAGACATAACCTTTCACATGACAAGAAATTCCTCTATGAATGCTATTAACATGTTTACAAAAATGTGAAAATGTGCTTAAGTGTATAATTAGCAATATAAATAACACTGAATATAAGTCAAGATGTGCAACTTACAGTTCAAATATCAAAGACAGCTTTCTTCAAGAATATGTAAAGTATTACCTGATGTCATGCAACAATGTTTAAATCACTTGGTTTTTGAAGTATTAAGTACATATGGAAATATTGTTTATTTTCATAATTACTGTCAAACTAGCAATATCTCAGGTATAGTGTGATATAAACATACACTGACAATGTGTTTTCCTGTCTCTCACCATGGCATTTCAAACCATGACCTTCAATAACTGGTAGGGCTCTCAGTTCTGGAAATATGAACATAAGCATGCAAATACAAATAACACGTGACAAATTAATAGATTTACTTCTCTACTGTAGGACACTGTAGATTAACAATCTTAGTGTTATTTTGTTAATAACTCTTTGCATTCTCTAATACTGACTATTATTATCTGATATGTCACATGGTTAAAGTAGCCAGGCCCCAAAAGGGACTGCATGCCATAAGGAGGTATGGATATGAACTGGAAATATACAAAAATGGTATTATAGCCTTGAGTCGGGTAGCATTTGTAATTACCTGTTTTATAAATGTGACATCAATCAATTATTATTTTTTTATCAAACTGTCTTTTTTCGTTCTACCCTCCTCTGAATGTTGAGAAAAGAAAAAGAAAATGCAGCCATGGACTAAGTAGCCTCTTTCTCTGTCTCTGTCTAAATGTATGGATATGTGCGTGTGTGTGTGTGTGTGTGTGTGTGTGTGTGTGTGTGTGTGTGTGTGTGTGTGTGTATATATATATATATATATATATATATACACACACACACAGATACATTTTTCACAATACTGATGTTATAAGTCAGTTTCAAAATATCAACATCAGCATTTTTGTAACTTGTCTAAAAGCTGAAATGAAACTGAGAGTGGTTAAGGATTGAGTGGCCATATTGCCTAAACTTGCTTGTGTTACTTGTTACTGACCCATTCATAGAACATTCCTACCACCTCTCCTTTCTTTCTTACTTTAACGCAAGACCCATGAGTACATTTTAGCAGAGCTGTTTGTATAGCGCATTCAGGTGAGAGGAAAGACAAAGCACAGGGCTTAGCTTACCCAATCTGAACTCCACGGTCTTTGATATATTGCAGCCATCTTACTCCAAGACACTGACTGATTTCAATCTGGAAATCAGATCTTTTATCCAGCATTTCTGTTGGATCAATCACAATGTCATCTTCTCCAAAATGCCTGAAAAAAATGAAGATAAGTTACTTCCTCTAAGCATTAAATACGGTTGATTTTCTATAGTCTTTGCAAACATATCAAATTTAGTTATGATTATGGACTGATCACACTGCATTAATTTTCCCTGAATGATAATACTGTACCTGCAGTGACAGAGAAAACGAAAGTGCTTCTGCTTTTTAATTCATTGGATACCTGACTGGCACAGTGGTGCAGGGTTGTCAGGGTGTCCATCTGCTTTGATGATGACCAAGTTTTGAGTGGTGGCCCAAGTATCAGGCAGTGATCCAGGGAAAGGGGGGAGGTCATGATGCTTTGACTGCTTCCCTTTTCCTGGGGAGTGGAAACTGGGTGTTTTTAAAGAGGTGCATATCCATTCAACAAATCACCATTGCAGACTAAAGATGTGACAGAGGTATTCACTTTCATTGGTGGCTATGCTGCCTGAGGAGGCTATATGACTTAAAGATACAAGTGAAATTCCTTCACTTCACCCACTGTATGCCCAGTCCTTGGATGCTTATGGGAGCATGTGTAGCACATGTAAAGGGGAAGGTCAGAAGCATAAACAAATATATCCTAGCCCCTTCTGCATTTTGAAAGGTGAGATTTTTCTCATAATGAAAGTGGTAGGATGTAAAGTAGAATGTCAGCCTTTAAATATTAATTAAAATATTATTTGCACTTCTATTGCAATATCTTGGACTCCCTCAGTTTAAAATATGTGATGGAGAAGTGTTGTGCTGCTTCATTACCAAAAATACTACAGCACAACTGTGGTACATCTTATAGGACAAATAGATTTTACAACAAAACCAGCGCAAGCTTTTTGAGTATGTTGGTCCTTCATCAATTAACTAAACCAAGCCAATTGGGGCACATACAAGGGTTTATTTATTTGGCATTTGTTTACTGGGAAAGTCCAACTGGGTCATGAGGTACCCATTTTCAGTGGAGCGCCAGGGAGAAAATCTCCAGTTACATATAGTTAACAGAATGAAAAACTAGACAGACATAATAAAGCCATAACATTCAAGCATAACAATGAAAACAACACATTAGCTTGTCAGAATGAGAACTTAACAGACATAATAAAGTCATAACATTCAAGCACAAAATTTGAAAATCTACAAATTATTTTGTCTGAATAAAAACTCAACAGACATATTAAAGTCTTACTCTTCAAGCATAAATGATATGGAAAGCCTGATAATAGGAAGACGCAGAATTATTTACATAATAGATGATTATCATAGTGATTATTAATATTCTAGAGGTCATGAAATTTGGTAACAGATTATACTGGTGAAGGCATAGGATAGTATGAATAGAGAAGGGTAGGGTATTATACAGGGATAGTAGGAATAGATGTGGAAAAGGTATGAGTCTTGTTGGGAGGGTGGCCTAATGGTTAAGGTGTTTGCCTTACAAACACACAGTGCAGGGTTTGAGTCTCACAAGGGATAATTGGTTAGGCTTACAATGGCTCCCAAGGGCAGTTAGCTTAGTACTAATCTATGAATCTAACCTCAGGGGAGTATGTGCAGAGAAAAGCAGGGTAAGTTAGTAGTTGGGATAGAGAGAGTAGAGGTAGAAAAAGTTATAAGAGTACCTCGGTCTAGGCTCATACAGGAGCATATCAAAGCTTTGTTGAAGTATTATTTTATGAAGGCTTTGAAGGAGTGCAGGTTGGTAGCAGTTTTGATAGTTAAAGGAAGGGAGTTACATAGTTTTGCCACAGAGCAGGAGTAAAGGCTTAGGCCTAGGGTTTTGTTAGGTTTATAAGTTGTGAGGAGATGTTTGTCTTCAGATATGAGATATTTATTTGGGATATAAAAGTTGATTAATGGGCTAAGAGCAGGACAAGCTAGTGGGTTGTGGATGATTTTGTGTACTGTAGTAAGTTGTACATACTGGAGGTAGAGCGGGATTTCAAGCCATCTTAGGGAATGTAGGGCTTTACAGTGATGTATTAGAGAGGTTGGTCTTTTTGGCAAATTGGGTATTTTTTTATATCAGCTTTCTAGTTTTTTTTTTCTTAGGGAGCTCTGTTAGTTATTTAGAATTGGGGCCCCATATAACAGTGAGGACAAGAGACAGGTTTTGGCCAAGGTAATTTTGTTAGCTGCTGTGAGGAAGTTTTTATTCCTGTACAGCATGCCTAGTTTTTGGTATTTTTTGATACTGTTTTGTATGTGTAGGTCAAAGTTGAGATTATCATCAATTGTGACACCTAATAGTTTGGTATGCTGAACCAATTCATTTAGTATGAAAGCTAGTGTGTGTGTGTGTGTGTGTGTGTGTGTGTGTGTGTGTGTGTGTGTGAGTGTGTGTGTGTGTGTGTGTGTGTGTGTGTGTGTGTGTGTGTGTGTGTGTGTGTGTGTGTGTGTGTGTGTGTGTGTGTGTGTGTGTGTGTGTGTGTGTGTGTGCATACAAGTGTCTATGTGACTGCTTGCATGTACAAGTTTATATATATATATATATATATATATATATATATATATATATATATATATATATATATTATGTGTGTGTGTGTGTGTGTATGTGTATATATTTATATATATATATATATATATATATATATATATATATATATATATATAATATTTGTTGACCCAGAAAGTCCAATTCGGACAGAGCCTATTTTCAGTGGAGGCCAGGGGAGAAACACTCCAGAAGCATATCTTTGGAATGTGGGAAGAAACTGGAGTACCCAGGAGAAACCCACTTGAATGCAGAGAGGACATGAAGACTCCACACAGAAGGCACCCCAGCCGAGAATCAAAACGGAGAACTTCTTGCTGTGAGGTGGCAATTTTAACCGGTGCACCACTGCACAGCCCATTTATATTGTGTTCCTACACATACACAGATATATATATATATATATATATATATATATATATATATATATATATATATGTAAATATATATCTGTGTATGTGTTCATATTCAGGATGGATTAATGGAGAAAAGAAGGAATGGAGAAAAATAAAATAAAGAAGCATACGATCATGCTGATGAAGTAAATCAGTTACTTTTTCCGGTATATACTGGAAAACAGGAAGTAGCATTTTAACATAAGAAGAAGCGTGTGAGCAGGACTTGGGACAAGAGATAGCTGAAGAAGAGACTAGGGAGTAATAAAGGAACCACTCAGGGGACTTCATGAGGTAAAACACTAGGGAAGACAGACTACCCCTAGCCCAGGTATGAACAGAAGTTGGGCAAATTCCTTAGAAAAACTGTACGGTTTCTCATTGTGAATTGAAGTGCTTCCCTGGTCATGGGTGCGGGCAGGGACTACAAACTGGAGACAGTGATTCACTTGCAAAAATACTCTGGGCATGAACTGTGTAACCACAAATTTATCAGCCTTGTGCTCATTTCAGAAAACATTATGGAGAGAATTTTAATGGGAAGCATGGTGAATTTGCTAAATGCATATTATGCAGTGCACTGGTGCCAGAGTGGATTCACAAAGTAGAGAGCGTTGTTAGTCTAACCTGATGCAGGTCTGTGGGGCCCATCACTAAGGAAAAGAAAAGTCTATGGACATATAATTCCTGGACTTCAGGCAGGCATTGGACATAGTGCCTCATAAAATACTGCAAAAGAGATTGATGTGCATGGGGTTAGACGCAAACTACTAGGGTGGTGGCTTGGGGACTGATCCATTTACAGAAGGTAGATGATAACAGAAGATTATTGTTGAATGGGGTGCCAGTGAGTAGTTACTTAATTCAGTGCTGGGACTGGTCTTATTTATTTATATTAGTCATATGGGGGTGTGGAAATAATTCTTCTATTAACTGAAAACACTGAAAATTGAGTAGTGGTTAAGGATAGGGCAAACAGCTTCTAGTGTGGCCTAACCAATCTTGTGGGATGAGCTAGTAAGGCTCAGTGTATGTGAGGTTATATGTGTAGGTAATTCTTGCAAATGAAACATTAAAAGATGAAATTCTGGCGGAGGTGGCCTGCCGATAGCAGCAGTTTTTCAGAGCTCCATGAAACTAATATAAAAAACAGGAAATAACATTTTATTTTAGCAAAAATACTTAGAATTGATAGATGAAAGTATAAACTATATTATTAGTAACTTTGGTGAACTTAGGAAAGTTTTTCCTGTCAAATTATAAAGGAGAATATATCAATTGTGGAGATGAGCACTTCGAAGACTTCTCATTCTGACATGGCTTTAAAAAAAGAAATGCAGCTTGTGACATCTGCTCTACAAGAGCTCTTACTAAAAATGGATGATTTTAAGGAGAATTTATAAAACCTCAAGGAAAATTGTCAGAAATAAACAGATTCTCTCAAGGAACTTATACAGCAGCATCATTCCAGAATAACACACTTAGAAGCATCCTGAATGATCTTGATGGAAGACTGAAGGAAGAAGAAAGCCAGAAAGATGTTCTCATCAAGCAAAACATTTGGCTTCTCAATAAAGTGGATGACCTGGAAAACAGGGAGAGAAGGTCAAATATAAGGACTTTTGGCATCCCTGAGAGAGCTGAAGGAGAAGATATAATTTCTGTCCTGAATACCTGGACTCCAGAGATTTTAGATTTAAAGGAGGATCTGTCCTTTGGTATTAAAAGGGCTCATACAGCTTTAGGAAAGCCACTGTCAACATCCTCCTCTACTCCTCCCAGATCAATAGTCATAAAGTTTCTATCTTATTTGAAAAGGAGTTGGTCCTAAAATCTGCCTGGAGGAAAAGTCCATTAAAATTTAATCAAAACCCAATTAGGTTTGATAATGCCTATTCTACCAGGGTTTTGGAACAGAGGAAAAAAGCTTGTCCATTAATAAAACTGTTAAAGCAGAATAACATCAAAACTTAGCTTGCCTTTCCTGCCAGAATAAAAAATGCTATATCAGAATGAAATTAGATCATTTAATAACCTAGAGGAAGCCACTGCCTTTATTAAAAACAGTAACATTATTTCCTTACCTGAAGATATGGAATGGGCATCTGCATCTCTGAAGAGAGTTACTGATAAATCTTCTTGGACTGATGTTAAAAATTAAAAATAAAAAACTGGGTCAGTGATTGCTGTTCCCACTAAATCTCTCAAAGCATCTACTGCAACTGGACTTTAATTTGTTTTATACTTGCTAAATCTTCAAGTAAGGTATGTCATGACAATATTTTTCTTATTGCTTTTCTTTCTCTTTTTGCTTTTTCATTTCTATACATTTTTTTGTTCATATACAAATTAAATAACTGTTTATGCTTTTACTATATTAGTATAATATTACTGGTTTATTGAGTGATATAATTGAACAGTAAGCTATCTTTGCTTTTATGACCTTGAGATGACATGCTTTATTTCAAATAATATATAGCCCTTTGCCCTGCTAAATGTTCTTCTGAGTTATTACACAGGCAAAGTCACTGCTTAGATTATTTATCAAAGCTGTTTTGGATACATGGGATACCAGGGCATATCTATAATTTAGTATATATTAACTAGTTTTTTTGGCACTTACATATTATCGCAACCACTTTCCTGACATAACAAATGTCTGATTTACGAGCCCTTCTGCTGAAACTCATTATTGTAATTAACACACAAACACACACATGCTATAATATTATCTGCACTTGTAACTGTGGTATTTTCAACCTTTCTGTCATTGATGGCTTACGCTGCTTAAGTTTCAGATTACCGACTTGGCCGATCACATTCTTTCCCACGTCCCCTCCACCAAGCTGGTTTACAAACGGGACTGCATCCTCTCTTACTTGTAAATGCGTACGATTGTTATTACTATTATTTTCCTTATCATTTTAATATTTTTGCTGTTGTTTACTCTTTGTTAGGCAGGCAACATCAGTGGTGAGATTAACCATTTTCGTATGTGTGTGTGCGCGTCCACTAAACAATCTTATATTTCCCAAAGTGGTTTCTGTCTTGGCATGACATGACAATCAAATAAACTTTTTTTTTCCTATTGTCATATGCTGTCATAATGAGCTTCACACAGTCTGTTAATATATTTTTTACAGTGGCCGTGACTTTTTGGATTTTCCAAGAGAATGTTTGGCTGAAAAACACTGTAGTTTTACCACTTGCTTATTTGTAATGTACAGTAAAAGGGAAGAGTAATTTTGCCATTCTTCCTGTTCCTGCTGTCTACCCAATGTGATACAACAGTGGTTAGGAATTAAAACAACCCTTTTCAGTAGGACATGTAGTTGTTTCTCGACAACACTCACAATTATGCCAGCTTAAAATGTGGTTGTGGTAATACGCAAGTACCTTTTTTTTAATATTTATAACTTCTGATTGCTTCAGAATATATATTGGTACCTGTGTGAACAAAAAGCTGTTTGCCAGCTTTTGACATAAATTGGGTCTCTGACAGTTATATCCTTGTATGTTTTATGGCACAAGGTTTTTAAATGGTTACAAGTTATGTTTCCTGTAGAGTTTAATGTTAAAGTGCTGTTTTCTCTCTCATTGGCATTGAATGTTATTTTACTGTTTGGAAGTATCTGACAGTTAAACTTTGCATTTGTTACTGTAAATAAACAGACTTTGTGACACAGTTAAAGTGAAGTTGACATCAAGCATTCTATGCATGCAGAACAGATTACATTACATCTAATGTGTATATACAAGCCTAATTGTGAATGTCACGTCTCTGATTGGTTAATATAGCATAGTAGGCCTATTTTACAAGAATTATGAGCTACACTGTCTGCAAACATATTCATGGATCCCTTTTATAATAGTGACTATATTTTGTGATCAAATATATAGAGAAATGTTATTTTTTCTTGTAAACAATTAATTATAGCCACTATTTCTAGTGAATGTACTGGAGCTTTTTATAAATAGAGCTTTATAAATAACTTTCCTATGCAGTTAGCAAGTGTTTAGCATAGGCTTATACATTTACAGGAAATGCTTATGACTAATGGTAATAACTGAAAGGATACTCAAACACCATACTAAATCCTAGCAAATATATGTATGAATAATTTTGATTGAACTATAACTACTTTGCATTTAATATGTTGATTTCCTTATTGTATCCTAGATATTTTTTTATATTTCAGATGTCATGTTTTCAGTTATTATACAGTCATATCTTTTAGTATATTAGCACTTTATGACATGGAAAGAGCTCAGTAATATCTATGACTTGTGATAACACAACAAACAAGTTATGAGTTTCAGTTTTACCCTATTACTATGGTAGGTATTTACAGCTATCTCTATCTTAATTTTGTCTTTGAGTCATTTACTTTTAAGACCTGTTATCCATAGTAAGTTTTATATAAATAATGTTTTTTTTACTATTTTTTGTCATTTTAACAAATGCCAGTTAATTATTATTGATTTTAGTCAGTTATTTAAACATCTTGCTATTCCAAAAGTTTAGGAGTTAATTAAGGACAAATATGTCTTATGGAATTTTTTCTAAAAATCTCTAACATCTTTTGGGAATGACACACACTCACTATGTGCTAACACCCACTTCTCATGAAGTTTTTATTTAGTGGGAGTTTGTCATTATAAGATTTATTTAGAGGGCAAGTAAATACAAATGCTAAATGATTCTTTGATTTGTTCTGCCATTTTGAAGTTTTTATTAGAACTAATACAGATGGCATGCTTAGGTATTTTTGGGTAATCTTTTAGATTGTTAATAAAGCTAATGTTTCCTTAGTCTATTAAGCACTAAATTCAGATTATATATATCCTAATATGTCTCTTGCTTCCTTAGTGAGTAATTACTGTATAAATGTTTAATGTTTCTAATAATAGTGTATGTAAATCACCTCTGAAACCTAACTGGAATTAATATCTGACTAGTTGTTTATCACTACTATTTTTCTCTTAATTTATAATATATTCTCCATTTTTTACTTTGTTTTCATGGGCTCGAACCAACAAAGGTTGATGATTGGGATAGGTAGTCTAGCAGATTTAGGTTTGTTTGCTTGACTATGAATTTATCTCATTCCATGTATAGGGTGTATTAAAACTTATATCAGAGTGAAATATGCAATTTTTTTTTGTTATTTAACTGTTTTTCTAGTTTTGAAATGCCTGACACAATTGTTTTACTTTTATCTTTTATGGGGAAAGTTATTTAGATTGAGATAAATAGAAATACAACAATTTATATTCTATTGTCTATTCAGGAAGAGTATTATGTATACAGGATTCTATTAATACAAGCTCCTTTATTATTTGTTATCTTTAAAGAATTCTGATATGGATTTAACTTTGATATCCTTAAATACGAATGGCTTAAACAACCCATATAAGAGAGCCAACCTACTAAAGTATCTTAAACTAAACAAGGCTCAAGTAGTGAAGCACTTTAAAATAAATGACACATTTATGTGGGACCCTAAGAAATACACAATACTTGCTCAATCTTGTTATAAAAATAAGACCAGAGGAGTAACAATTCTATGGAAAAATACTTTCTTAAATCTCCAAATCATTTACAAACATGTAGATAATGATGGACTCATGGTCTAGTTATACTTAAATTTAATAATAGAATTTGGATCCTGGTTAATTTATACTGATTCCTGGGTATGGGGGTTGGACTGGCTAAGAAACACTTAGATTTTATTACAACTACTTCTAAAGGTAATATTATACTAGGAGGTGATCTCAATTGTATCACAGATATTACAGAAACTACCAATAGGAAATCTCCTAGACTATTGTCCTCAGCCAAACAGTTAAAAAAATGAACAGAAATGTTTAAATTAAAAGATACCTTTAATGCTTTGGGACCAAATTATTTACTAGTCTCACACCAGGAGTATAGACATGGTACCCAAACTAGAATAGATAAAATTTATATCTCAGAAGATCTTTATTCTAAAATCTTGAATTTTTCAATACAACCTTGTCCCTTTTCAGATCGTAATTCCCTGTTATTAACAATACACTTGGAATTCAATCAATTAGTTATTACTTCAAGGATTCCTTCATATATCACAAAATTAAAGACTTTAAATCTTGGATAATTTCTGAACTTCAGCTTTTCTTAGAGATTAATTATAAACCTGAAGCAAACACAATTATAGTTTGGGATTCTCTTAAGGCCTATCTTTATGGTAAAACCATTAGCTGGTACAAAAATACAATTAAAGAATGGGACTCAGGGTTACAGCAACTCCAAAATCAAATAGTATCTCTTAAATCTAATAAAAACCTAACTGCTACAGATAATAAGAGGAAAACAGAAGAAGCAAATAAGAAATACAATGTAATATTATCCCATAAAACTAATTTAGCTATGGAAAAACTGAAATTAAATTCTTATGCTACCTCTCCTAAGCATCTTCATAACCTATCTATGAAAGTTAAGATACAATCAAAAATTAATAACATTGATAGTATCTTTCATGAAGGAAAAAGAAAAAAAGTCTCGGGCATAGGGGACATTATGGAGTCTTTTAATTATCATTATACAGAGCATCACAAAGATAAAATAAGTACAAATGAATGTGAGAAGTTAGAGAATATAGTTCCCAACATGACAAGAATTCCTGAGGAACTTAAGTTAGATCTACAAAAACCTATTTCTCAAAAGGAAATTATAGATGGGATTAAAGGAAGTAAGTCTAATAAAGCACTTGGAATAGATGGCTTAATTATTGAAATTTATAGATTGTTTCTTTCCTCTATAATCTCTCTCCTACATAAAACCTTACTTGAAGTTCAAACATTAGCAAATATTCCTCCTTCTTGGAGATATTCTCTAATTTCCCCTATATTAAAAGAGAATAAGGACCCTAATCATTGCAACTCATACAGACTAATTTTTTTGTTGAATAATGATTATAAACTATTTATGTCAATTATGGTCAATAAATTGAAAATACCCATATCTAAAATAATTAATGAAGACCAAACTTGTTTCATACATAATAGGCATGCACATGATAAAATTAAAAGAGTATTAACTCTGATAGATTACCTCAATATAGGAAACCATTAAGCACTGATAATAAGTCTAAATATTCAAAAGGCCTTTGACTCCTTAAATTTGGGTTATTTATTTAAAGTATTACAGTTATTTGATTTCCCCCCTTTTTTATAACAATGATAAAGAAAATCTATGAAAATAATCTAGCATATGTCAAATTAGGTCCCTTTACTTCCAAAGCAATCCAAACCACTAGAGGTACTAGACAAGGATGCCCCATGTCCCCTATCCTATTTGCTCTGACCATAGAAATACTTGCCATTTTAATATGTAATAACCCAAAGATAAGAGGTATAAATATATATGACCAATATATTTCTAAAATAATGATGTTTGCTGATGATGTCTTACTTACCTTACCCAACTCTAAGGACGTGTTAGGTGAAGTGGATATAGTAACAACAAATTTCCAAAAAATCTCAGGACTCTCCTTCAACAAATCTAAATCAAAATATGTATTATTAAATAAAAAAGGAACATACAGGTTCCAGTTAATCATATTATTGGAAACCAAGTTTCAACTATAGACTATATAGGAATAGTCCTAGGCAAGAATATAGAGGAAATCTTACAGCTTAACTATGCTAAAGCCATAGACTTAATCAAGACATTAATAAGCAAATGGAATAATTTGTTTATCACATTTGATGATAGGTTTCAACTGATAAGAATGGTTTTGTTACCTAAAATATTATATATAGCACAAGCCCTTATACTTCCACCAGGAAAGAAAATCCTTAAAGAAATCACTTCAACTCTGATGAAATAAATTCCTGTGGTACCCCAAAAGAAATAGAGTGGCATATTCTCATCATATCAGAAAATGGGAACAAGGAGGGTTAAAATTCCCAGAGATTGAAACTTATATAAAGGCATCTATAATTAAAATAGCGATGAATTGGATAAATCCTAGATACTCTTCCAATTGGAAACAGTTACTCTCCATTATACTAATGAATGAAAATTGTTTACATAAGAATGCTTTGGTAACTGACAAAGATAACAAGATATGGGACTATTTAAGTTTAAATTTATAGTATAGTACAACAAAATTAACTAAACTAACACTAATAAACAATATTTTGATGTGTTTAGAAAATTCATTAACAAAAATTTAGATATAAAACTGTGGCATAGATTTTTAATACCATTTACTATTACAAGGGATTTCCCTGATAAAACACACACAGAGATTTTTGGTTTATGGGAAAATCATAACCTAGTTTGTTGGTTGCAATGTACTGAAAACCAACAAGCTTTGAACACACAAAGTATATTGTCAACATATGGCCTATCCTGGAATGACTGGTCGGTTCTTCAGAGTATCACAGCATACACTAAGGATCTGTGTAGAATAATACATAACTCATCCTTCAAAACCGTACCAAAAATTATAAATTGGATTTTTGGAATTCTATATAATAATATCAATGTTAAGAATGAATTGTCATATCTATATAGCACTTTAATTGTCTATAAGATAACTCTTAAAGATTCTTATTGGCAATACCTAACTAAAGGGTTTCAAGTTTCATTATCAATGGAAGATAGAACAACCATTTTATTTTCAGTTAAACTAACTTCTTACTCACAATTCCGGAAGATTTTTCATTGGAAATTTCTACACAGTCACCTGAGAAACACTCAAAAATTAACCCTTCAAACAGCAAGTTATATTGGAGATGTCATCTGTTCACTAATGCTGACTGGTCTCATATTTTTTATGACTGTACTAATATTAAACCATATTGGAATGAGATTAACAAATTTCTTCAAGCTAGCTATACTGATATATTTGTTTTGACAAAGTCTCTAATTTTATTGAACGTTGTTAATAGTAATATTATGAAGAAAGATTACCTGTATTTGTTGTGGACAATGTTAGCAATAGCCAGAAAATGTATAACTAGAAGATGGAACTCTAATGTAGCACCCACAATGGAGGAATCCTATCTTCACTGAGGAAATGTATGCTAATGGAGAAAAGAGCTAAAGAGTTAAGAACTTTTCCTAAGCCATTAGTTAATAGTCCATGGAGGAAAGTTTTGAATTTGATTGATACCCTACAGATAGAACCAAACTCTTCCTAACTATCATAGTTTATATATTAACTTATTATTTAACTACAAATGTTTTATCTGAATCCTTTTTGTCAGACTGAATGTAAATACTGTAAATAGTTATTGAATGTTATGAATGTATTAAATTATTGTGTTATTTCTTTAAAATAAAAATCATTTGAGAAAAAAAAGATGAAATTCCAGCTGACAAAGAGTAAGAATACAAATATAGGTGTTATAATCCCCCCAATGCTCATTTATGCTTTGTAGTATTAGGTATCAGTGGTACAGTCCAGCAGCATGCTGCATTATTTTGCCTGGAATATGGACTGTAGAGATGTAAATATACTTCCTCAGTTATACAGTATATTGGCAAGGACTCATTTGAAACAATGTGTTCAGTTCTGGAGCCACGGATTGATTGGGATTTCATGCTGATTCAGAATCATACTGGACATTATATAACGATATTAAAATATAAGAAAGGCAAATGAGGAGAGGTTCAGAGCACTGAGTAAAGAAGGGAAAGGAGAGCTGAGAAATAGCTTTCTGTTTGATTAAGCTATTTATTTATTTGCGCCTTTTGGCTGGGAAAGTCCAATGGGAAAGACAAACTGAGCAAATCCCATTTTCAGTGGAGGCCCAGGGAGAAAAGCTCAAACAGAAACATATAAAATACTCATGACAAAACAATTTTTCACAAAGCTACATTATACAGATCATGCTTAAGACCTCTAAATACACAGGTAATTGTTCTTTAGAGACACTGCATAAATATAAAACAGGTATTTCTTCTATGGTGACTATAAAACATTTAGTATGCAAACAGTTCAAGTACAATATATGTGACAAGCAGACATTAAATATGACTTGCAAGACATGGGTAAGGAGGGTTATATTATAGATGCCAGGAATAAATAAAATTGAGGGAAGGAGTGTGAAACATTAGGTAGATAGTTAAAGCTAGAAGAGAGAGAGAGTCATTATATAGCTATGAGCCAAGGAGACTGGGGTAAGAATACTAAATTTGCTTATTTTATATATATATATATATATCTATATATATATATATATATATATATATACTATATATATATATATATATATATATATATATATATATATATATATATATATATATATATCTACACACACACACACACACACACACACACACATATATATATATATATATATATATATATATATATATATATATATATATATATATATATATATATATATATATATATATAGAGAGAGAGATACACGCACACACACACACACACACACACACACACACATACACACACACACACGTGTGTGGGTGCGTGTGTGTGTGTGTGTGTTGTATGTATATCATGTACATCTATAATATATATATATATATATATATATATATATATATATATATATATATATATATATATAAATAAAATATTCAGGACCTTATTCCTGTATGCCACCAGTCAGTATGCCACCAGTCAGTGGCAGCTTATGGAAAGTAAAAGATTCCATGGCACTTACTGAAAAGAGTAAGGGACTCCTAAAATTGAAAGAAAATAGCACAATTACAAGAATTATAAAAAAAGCACATATAAATCAATAAAAGTAATAAATAAAAGTAAAACCATTAAGTTTGTTCACTTCAGCCTTTGACCCATAACCAAAATTTAATTTTCTTTAACAATGTATTTTAGTCCCATTTCATATTATTTAGTACTTCTCCAAAACTTTCTTTCTAGTAAAAAAAAAATTAAGCAAGAAAAATACCTTCCTACTTATATTATCTATACAGGGTTAAATTTGCAAAAATTATCTTGTTATAGTTCAAGTAATAAAACTGCTTAGTTTCAAAAAATAAGTAATTTTTTAAAAAATGCCTGAAGTCTTGGACATTTCATCAGTAGAGTATGTAGTATTGGTTCTTCAAATTCATGATTTGAACACTTTCTTTCATTATAACATGTGTATTTCATTTCTCCTTCAATAGGTAATTTATCCAGTAACAGCCTCCACAAAAAAGCACATTCAACTATTTGTCTAAATCTCAGTCTCATAGGTTCATAGGTTCATAGGTTCATACTAGGCTATCTGCCATAGGGCATTTATAATCCTAGCCAGAGTGTGTTTGGTTTTCGCCACCCATTTTAAATTAATTTTGCTATGCCCTTTTTTGAGGTTAGTATACTGTGCCTCTGTCTAACAGTGACACAGAAGTGATACCCGGGGTAAACCTATGATCTCACATCCACTCATCAAGATTCCTCTTGAAGAGAATCAATGAGGGACTCTGCCTAACCTGGACTGGGATTTTATTCCAGAGTGAAGGGAGCCTCTGGGTTATGAATCTGTCCCTCCAGCATGTCCTCTTTATTTCAGTGCTGAGGTTCAAGTCTCTCGAGCGCGTAGCTCGATGGGATTTGGATTTTCTGAGGTGCAGCATGTCCATTAATTCCGGGTTGGACATGGCTTTATACGTCAGGCACAGATCGCCTCTGAGCAAGCGGTATGCCACTGAGTAGAGCTGGAGTTTCTTTAACCGGGCAGCATATGGCATCTGTTTGAGTCCTTTGATCCTCTTGGTGAGGTAATTTTGGGGTCTTTCCAGTTGCTGCAGGTGTCTGGTAAGGTACATCCTAAAAGGGGCATTGTACTCAATTATGGGCCTGATGAGGAATGAGTAAAGAGGCACGATGACCTCCCCTGATCTAGATGTGAATCCCTTCATGAATAGGTGGGCTATATAAAATGTTTTTCTAACCACTTTGGCCACGTGGTTGTCAAATGAGAGATTGCTATCAACTTGGGTCCCCAGGTCCCTAATTACTTCTTCTGTACTTAATGGATTACCACCTATGTGGTAATTTGTGGGCACTTTGTTTTTGCCAAAGGGATGACTATACACTTTTGGCGTTTAGCTTGAGGCCATGGCTCTGGCACCAGTTGTCTGTTTCTATGAGGCCCTTTTGGAGGATGCTTGTGTCGGCTGGAGAGTCGATTATGGCACCCAGTTTGCAGTCATCTGCGAACTTGGTCAGCCACAGTCCTTCCGTGTTGGCCTGTACCTCCGAGAAATATATACTGAACAAGAGAGATCCCAGGACTGAGCCTTGTGGGACGCCACTTGTAACTGGTTTGGAGTCTGACATGGCTCCAGCAATTCTAACCATGTGGGTTCTGTCCTTGAGCCAGTTTGCAACCCATCTAGTGATATAGGGGTTTATATTTAAGCTGGTGAGCTTATCTATAATGCCCGAGTGGGGTATTGTATCGAAGGCTTTTACGAGGTCCAGGTAGGCTGTGTGGACCACCTTCCCCTCGTCAATGGCCTTGGTGACTGTTTCAAAGAAATCAACCAGGTTTAAGAGGCAGGATATGCCCTTAACAAAGCCGAACTGGGTAGGATCCAGTGTCTGTAGGTCCCCAATATCTTTATTTATGAGGTCCATGATGATCCTTTCCATAGCTTTGCAGACCAAGCTAGTCAGGCTTATGGGGCAATAGTTTCCAGGATCCGTTGAGGCACCACCTTTGTGGAGAGGGACCACTGTTGCTGTACACCACTCTTTGGGTACATATCCTATAGTAAGGCTGAGATTGAAGAGTAGTTTTATGTTTGGGTTTAGCTCTTCTTGGAGTTCATGTAGGACGCAGCCCGGGACACTGTCTGGTCCCATTGATGCTGTGTATTTTGCTTTGGAGAGGGCAGCTCTGCTGGGATAGATATTTGCCCTTTTGATGGGGGGGGGAGTTTGCGCTGAACCTGTCAGCTAGGATGTTGGCAATGTCTGTGGGTTCAGTGTATTTTTTGTCATTTTGGACTAATTTTGAGCATATCTGGGAATTCCCACCCAGGTTCCTAACATAACTAAAGAAAGCCTTGTGATTATCCTTAGTGTCCTGTGCAATATTTCTCTCGAAGCTGGCCTTAGACGATTTTATGAGTGCCCGTAGTTTTTTGCTAATACTGATCAGAGATGCCTTCCCTTTTTGGGATTTTGCTCTATCGTGTAGTAGCTTCCTCCTTCTATTGTATAGTTTGTTTATGGCTGGGGTCCACCAGACAGGATGTCTGCCTTTGGAGGATTGGGTCTTGCTTTTAATTGGGATTGCATGATCCATGCATTCCTGAAGGTGTTCATAGAATGCGTTTATAAAGGATTCTGCGGTCTGGGCCATATTTTCTACAGGCCCGGGGGCTTTGAAGGATTCCACCTTGGTTTTGAGGAGTGTGAAATTTGCTTTAGAGAAGTTTTCACTGTGGTTTTCAGGGCAGGGGGTGGAGTCGGGATGTGAATATCCAGTGTGATTAGTTTATGGTCTGATCTTACCAGTGAGGGATACACTTCTGGTCTGGAGCATAGAGTCCACATACATTGTTAATACTTTCAGGCAGATCCTACCAGGGATCTAGCCAGAAAAAAATCCTATAGTTCTACATGTCAACACCATCTAGTTTTGGTAAAGAAGATATGACATTTTGCACTCATTTATTTCCTGAAAGACCACTGACTGCTCCCCTTTTCACTTACATGTTTTCCTTTCAACCTGACATTAACAAAAAAGTCCTTCATAGTTCTGAAAAAGCATTTTAGCCAATGAACTCACTGTATCATATTTTAGTTTAGAGTAAAAAAAAATCAAATAAACCATAGGATTTTTTACCTAAACCCCCTTCTCAGCTGTGTTATATACTATTCATCTTTCTCTGGAGTTTAACCAGGATATCCATATAACAAAAAATATAACCATGATCCCCATATTATAGACAAAAATATCATTCTAACAGTCTTTTTTCCAACTTATTACATAGTGTATAAATGCTTCCTAAATAATTTAATTGCCCCTCCCAAAAACCTGAATGAAGAAATACTCCTTGTTTTACAATGTCAATATATGAAATTTCCATAAATCTGCAATATTTTTGGAGAATTTCCATTGTTCACTTATACTAATACCCTCTCAAAATGTTATAACTAACATTCATACAACCCTCATACTGAAAGGAATATCTCCTGCAGTTGCCACATCCCATCACCTTAAGAGCCCAGAATCTACTAGAAACTAAAATAACCAAATCATCCACATAACTCAGGAGAACAGGGAGATACACGCCTGAAATAAAATATCCTTGCTTGATGTATAACAGCTAAAAGACCATTCATAACCAGGCATTTTAGTAATGGGTTTAAAGGCAGCCCTGTTTAACACATATGTCTACTTTAATCTACTTCTCTATCCAACCATCCACAGCAGTTTGCACTCTGCATGGCCCCTATATCCACTAAATAATTGTCTCAGTTTGTCTGAGAGCCCATAATATCAAACAGGTCCCATATATTTTCTGTCTTACATCGTCAAAGGCTTTTATCACATCATAAATGTCCAACCTCCCTTCAATGTCACTATCTATAGTCTTTTTATAGACACCTTCATTAACTTATCACTTAAGACATAAAATAAACACACACATATTAATAGAAAAAATATTAACAATTTTCATTTCCATGCATAACACATTACATATGTTTTCTTTCTTTTTAACAATTAGAATCCACTGCAATTATATAAATTTCTCAATTTATGCCTTCCATTAGGCTTCACACCTCCTCCTGAACATTTTTCTGCATGCATTGTTTTCACAAACTCCTTTTATTTCTATGTAATTTGCACTTTCCTTTTTCTGAAGATTCTACCTCTGATTCTGTCTCCTTTACAACATTTAGTACTTCAATTACAGTTGGCTTAGATTTTGATTTATATTTTCTAATAATCACTTTTTGGCAGCCCACAGAATTACACCTAGTAAGGCCTTACTATGTCTAGACAATTCAGATTATGTGTCTCAGCTCAAAAGCATCATCTCTTTAGTTATGTCCATTCAATCCCCCATTTCTGATGGATTTCAGGGAATTTTTAAAATTTACCAACTCATTACACTCCCAAAAAACATGTTCCCACTCACATCTCTCTTTCCCATCACACCTCCAGTAGTTGATATTTACCTGAGGAAAACCTCTAAACTGGGGTATAAAAATACCTAAGCAAATTCTTCTGAGCATATATCCTAAACCTTCTGGACTTTATTGCATATTTGGAACCATACAGATGAATGTTTGTAAATTGCCTTTCCAGTATCTGTTCCCAATCTTTTCTTCCTTCCTCTGATTGGTTCTTATAGTTGCCATGATATATTTATACACCCTACTAATTAACAACAGTGTCTGTTCTAGACATGAATAAAAAACTCTACCAGAGCTGGTCTATCATTTCACAATCCCCTATCTCTTTCTCTTTGCCTGTACTCTGATATTAATCTCTGGTAACCAGGCAGACTCTAACCTGCAGTCCAAACTTCTGCTTGGCCTCATACTAATCTATTACCTTTCCCTCTCTAGTTAATTGCTCTTCATACCTTGGCTCCTTTGTCAATTTTCTCTAGTAAAATCCAGTTCCCTCTTTCTTATTTTATGTACCACCTACATGTAGTCATTCCCAATGGCAAAATTTCCTTTCTCCATTCCCATGTTGACTTAATTCTTAGAATACTTTCTGCTACTTTATCTTTCTTTTATCAAGAAAATTATTTATTTTATGCTATGGCCTGTATGCCATATACACCAGAACCTAAAAGCTTCTACAACAGTTTCCCATGTCTATCCTGTATTATTCCCATCAAAATCTTATCGTCCACAGAACTTTGGACTAACAGTCTCCAATATTCCAACCTACATTTATCTCCCTTTTTCTTCCAAAGCAGTTTAATTAAAGCCCTACATATTTCATCACACTACAATCACGTCTTTCCATCCATTCAAAACAGCTAGAAAATCAGGTCTTCTCAGGATTGTCCAAATCTTTGAAAAGGCACAACTTAAACCATCTTCCCATGATACTGGTCTATTACAATCTATATTTGTCGTCCATTCAATTCTTCCATTGTAAATGGTTTCTGCAGCATACCACTATCAACTACATTCATTTCAGGAACTGAAGAAAATTTATATAAAGATATTGAGCATAATAGGAAACCTTTTTATGGCTACATAAGATGTGGAAGGAGTAAAGACATACAGATTGATAAACTGTGTATAGATGCTAAAATTTAGTCTTAGACAAAATAGATTAAGAAATATTTTTACAAAATCTTATGCAAAACAGATTGGCTCCACAAAGGGGGTGATAAGACAGCCTAGTGATATCCAGATAACCCTATATACTGGAATCAAATTGGATTATATTGAAGAAGAACCACACAAACTGGATCCAAACAAAGCGTAGGGAGGTTACAGACAACAGTTCCATTATATTTATTATTTACTAGGTTGTATAAATATGGGAGGTTGTATAAATATGGGGAGATTCCTCAAGATTGGAGACATGTGCTTATTAAACCTGTCTTTAAGGGAAAGGGGAATCGGACAAACCCAGAGTCATACAGACACTTAAGTCTACTTTCATGTTGTAAAAAAATAATGGAGAGAAAGTAATATTGGATAAGTTACTGTTAGAATTGGATAGATTGGGACTTGAAACCATATATCAGCATGCATATGTTGAAAATAGATCTATTACCACCTGTAACATGATGTTCTATAACAATATAATAACAGCTATGAATGAAAAATTGTGCTGTGATGTAATGTATATAGATTTAACCTCAGCATTTAACAGAGTCATGCACAAAACACTGATCAACAAATTAGTACAACTAGGCATTGATGTAATCTTGATAAGATGGACAGCTGCATGGCTTACAAATAGGACATGGCAAGTATCATACAGCAATTGGACAGGTGAAATTCTTGGTTACAGTCAGGGTATCCCACGGGGCTCTGTCCTAGGCCATTATTTGTTTAGATTTATTTTTCAGACCTAACTTTTTCATTGGAGCTGTTCTACAGCCTATATGCAGATGACCTGAAATTGGGTCAACCGTAAACATGTGTTACTGATAAAGCTTGCCTGCAAAATAACTTGACTAAATTGACCATTTTGGCACAGAAGAATATGTTGATAAATACTATATTATACTAATACTAATATTATTATATTATTAGAAAACACTAGTGTATAACTGCCACCCCCACCTTCCTTTAATCCTCTAAATAACACAATCAATTTATATTTTAAAAACCCCTCTTCTGTAAGTAAAGTCTCTAACTTTCCTTAATGTCAAGGTAAAATCATGCAATATCCTCTACAAGTCTTGACCTTAATGCTAACTTACCTGTGTCTGCCATGAAGATCGCAGTTAAAATCTTTGAGAATAACAATAATCACATTGACATCTAAATACTTTGGTAATTCTTGAAATACCTCTAAAATTTCCTTTATTCCAGTTCTACTATACACCACAATTACTCTAAGTACCTGTCTATTAATATGACAATCCAGAATAGCAACCATATCTAATCTAACAATTATAACATCCAAAAAACGTATCCTTGTTGAATGTGTCAACACCACAATCCCAGAACATTTCTCAGCCCTAAACTCCAAATAACCTACCTCCCTCAACATGCCCCAAGATCATTCTTTTTGCATATATGTCAACTGTCTTACATCTAATGGGTACATAATATCTCTTCTAATGGCCTTACACCACCTCAAAGTTGCCAACTTCCTTTCATCAGGATATATATTATGTTGTCGAACCGTAACAAGTTCGAATGCCATATTGTCAAACCAATATGTTTGAACTTGGAAAAGTTTGAACGTTTTAATGGGGATTTCCATTCAGTGTGGAAAGGGAAGATTTCCCTTTACTGCATTGTAGTGCGATCTCGGAGTTGGCATATTTAAAGAGCTAGGGGTATTTGGGGCGCAGCCTTACAACTGTCAGGTAGGTTATTTATTTATTTATTTATTATGATGTTTCCGATCTTTTGAAAGTTCAAACTTATGGGTTTGACCATATGGCGTTCAGACTTTTGAAAGTTCGACAATGTAATATTAACCCCTTTCATCATTAATTGTCCTATTAACATCCAAGGAAGGAAAAGAACAATTCACTCTTTACATTTTTAGTGTCCCTTTTTTTTAAGTAGTTCTTTCTTCCTTTTCTTTAATCTGTCATTAATAGTGGTATCATCATCTTCACTGTCTTTCTCAGTGTTATCCAAATTAAGTGATTCACAAGAAATAATTTCCCTATCTTAAGACCATGCCTGCAAAGTATCCCTTCCTCCTCCTCCTCACCCGCCTCACTTTTGGAAAAATTTCTTTACTCAGATCCATTTTAAATAAACCCTTCTGCAATGTTGAAGCAGTATCATGGACAGCATCTGTAGAAACCACATATATAACTACCATTGGTGTGGGTTTTGCAGACAGTGTACATTCAAACCAACATCTGTAGAAACAACATATACAACTGCAAATGGTGTGGGTTTTGTAGCCAGTGTACATTCAAACCAAAATGTCCTTTATCATTGCATTTTGCATACTCCATAACACAGTTTTTCATCCTACTCCAAAGCTGTCAACTTTGCTGACACTATTTTCTGTTACATGCACTAACAGATAGTTATCAGTCCCACAAAAATAACACATTTCTGGTTGCTCGCTATATTTAATTCTTCCACACATTTCCTCAACATATATGACTTGTGGAATATGCTGCACAATATTATCCTTTACTCACAAAGAAACCTATATTTTCCCAATGCCCAGCTCAAATATCCCTCATATTAAACAGTTTTTGAATACCACATAGAGTTTTGAAACAAGGTACAAAATAATATTAAACTTCATCTTCAGTCAAAATGTCTGTAATAAACTAAACAGTCATTTTGTTTCTTCTAGACTGAAGTAGTACTCAAAACATTTTCTCATTGCAAGGATAATTATTTAGTTTACCAACCAATCTGTGAAAAAAGTCAGTTCATAAAGGGAAGGACTCAAAACTCAACTCAAAAAATTATTCCTGTCCTAAATGACTGAGCAAACTTATGTCTGAAACAGAAACAACAAAAGGCTTAACCATAGTATATCATTTTATGAAATGGTCAATACTTTTTCCAGTTTTGGAAGAAATTCTCACAATAGGATGCTTCCATAGCAAACAGCTCCATTCTACACTTTGCTCCACTGCTGGGGACATTACAGTATAACTTTTTAAAGGCACTGCAGGTTCATCGTGACGCAGAAATGTATCATCTGGCAAAGTGCTCTGTCCCTTGTCTGTCAGCCTGAACCCTGCAGCAATCCCATCCAACTTTGATCCTTCCAACTGAGAACATCCAAACAAGATAAGGCTTGAGAATCTGACAGTGTAGCCTTAATTAATAAGCAATGGAGTTCCAGAGAAGGTAAGCCATCACCTGACAACATGGATACTAAAACATCAGCCTTACTTTTCACATTTTCAGCAAGTACATTAAAATCCATAATTTCTGTTTGGTCAGCCATACATATATATAGGGTCTATATTATAAGAATGAAAGCTTAAAATGGCGAAAGCTCTAAAGATCTAAAACGTTAAGTTTGAAATGTCACAGTTGGCCAACACATGCAAATATAGCAGTGACGTAAAGATGTGTACATTATGAATTATTCATGTTTACCTTAATTTTAGTGCAATCTCGGAGTTGGTATATGTAATTAGCAGGGCACCCCCCACAGGGGGGTGCAGGGGGCACAGCCCCTCTGCAAAAAATTAGAGAAAAATTAGTGTATGTGTGTTAACTGGTTTGTGTTTGGGAAAGTGCTGTTTTGGTTAAGTGTAATTTTAGAGATTTACTGTTGGCAATTGGTATGGTTACATCATTTACTTTACAAACAGGAAGGGTTGTAGCATATATTTAGGGTGTTCATTACAAGTGAAATTTACTGTGTTTGCAGTTCATGTTCAATGTGGCAGTGGGGGATTGGTGTTGGACAATTAAAATATTTTGAGTATGTCGGTTTCAACTTTTTCAGCTTTCGCTTATAAGAGCGTTTGCTTAAAAGGTGTCAACAAAAATGTGTTCGACATTTTAAGCATTTGTTCTTGTAATATAGATGCTTAGCATCTATACATTTTCTTCTGGTTAATACAGACAGGGAGCAGCAATTGATGGGTGAAATGTGATATTTAAAGGAACGAAGAAGTATGGAAATATGAAAGAGGGAAAAGAAATGGTAAACAAGGAACTGAACATTAATGAGGTTGTTAAAACAGAAAATTATGGTATAGCAATACTTTGTAAACATGTTATATGTTATATCCTTGGAATGAATTAAAAAATGATGTAAAAAATGCAATAAAAAATAGATGGAAATGTTTGACATCTTTTATGAAATGGGATATTCTGTGGAGAATTGTTCTTTTTTTTGGAGAAGTTACCAGTTAAAAGTAATATGAAATATAAGGTACTGGATGAAAGAAAATGTAATGTGTATAATGAAGAAGAAACAACAAAACTTTTGCTTTTAGAATGTAAAAAGTGAACAGTTTTAGAAAAGCTTTGACAGGAAATATAAAGGAATTCATTTAAAAATAGAATGATAGATGCAATATTATATGGAAAATATGACAAAAGGAAAATATGACAAAAGAAAAATGAGACAGAATTCTGTTTATAGAAATCTGGAGATTGTGGAAAGGAAGATGTGATGGATTGTTTTGTAATAAAACAGAGATGATAGGGATAGGCTTGAGGATATAAAAAGATGGCTGTGGAAGAAAGGATGGGGGATAAATAAAGACATTTAAAAAGTAGTTGATGTTTGCTTAGAAAAGTGAATTTATTTTGGTTCTTTCTTGAGACGATGAAAATGGAAATAATTGTTTTCTTTCTGTGTGCATTACATGTTAAGGTTTAAAACAATGGAAAGAAATGGCAAGCTGTATGTTAAATTACGAATACGTAAATAATGTATAGATGTGGAATTAGGCACCATAGGATCTCTTACAGCCACCTGAGCTACCAGCAGCTCAAGCAGATGAGACCTTAGATTAACATCTCATCCAAATAATGATTCAGTCTGGAGTGTGATAATTTCATTGCTGTTTTTAGTTCATCACCAGTTTCTTTCACGTCATGTATATGCAAAAGTAATAAGGAATCAGGCAAACACTGACATATCAACTCAATGTCATCAAGTATCAATACAGCTGATTACTATAACATCAGGAAACCAGCATTACCAAATAACTATACATATTGGCTGAAATGTCTGAGACAAGTGTACTTTACTTTCTATTACAGAAATAACAGAGAAAATAAAAAATAAATAAAAGGGAATTACACTTTACATCTTATCACTTTCTGACTTATCATAACAACTGCTTTTTGTATATTTAACTTTTATCTGAAATGTCATTCTACAGTCTTTACTAGAAAATATATTGAACAAGTTAAGTGCATTTTCAAGAAGGAAATAGCATATTCATGAAGTCATTTACAAGATAATTTCACTACTATGGAGACAACCTGGTATTAACTTGTACTCATATCATATCATATCCTATCATATCACACCACATCACATCACGTCATATCATATAATATATCATTTGTATGTCTCCAGTTCCAGTGTAAACTTTTCCAAGTTTTTTTTTTCTTTTTTTCAACCGATTTGTAGTACTTGCAGGCTGGATAAAAATCTAACAAGGGGTCAGTCTGATCATTATCATATCAGATCTCTATCTACCTTTCAGTACTATAATTACTACATTTCTCTACTCTGGATGTATGTTAGTTTTTACTGGAATATAGTCTGATTTATATGAGGCACATTTTATATATATTTTCATTTTTCTGTATGAGTACTACAGGGGCACTTCTCCTACAGTGAAGTGGGTGTAAAATTTCCCACAGGAAAACATGCATTCTGTGTTCTTTTAATTGAAAGGCTATTTCAAATATTTTACCTCACAGTTTTAGTCTCGAATGCCTTGGTCTTGAAATGATCAACTTACATCCTTCTTGCCCTCCTCCATTTGTTTATTTATTGATTGATTTGTCTTTTGTTGACCAGGTTATTCCCATTAGGTTAGTGACTTCTTTCAAGGCAGAAACAAGGTGATATTTATTATACTGTATTTATTAATACACTTAATGGTTTATTACTAACTATAAGATATTTCATTGCACTTCTATCAATTTCTTTTTCCTCCATGTTAGGTTTTCTGTAATTATAGTGCAGACTTTAACTATTGCCTTAGTAGGTCTCTCAGTTGTGCTCTAATCTCTAGCCATTTTGTGGTCTGTAGATTATATATATATATATATATATATATATATATATATATATATATATATATATACACACATACACATATATATATATATATATATATATTTATACACTAAACATCAAAACATCAGCACTGAGAAACTCAACAACTATTTATTTTTTATTTTTTTAACATGAGGCTCTCATCACCTGTCATAAAAAATTGATTCATATTTCTGAAAGCCTATGTTTTGTTATTGGGTATATTGACATGCAGTAGTAGGCAACACTAAATGCATTGGTTTCATCTGTTTTGTCAGTGTGCTATAGAATAAACAAATAATTTCTTATTTAGATGTTATATTTTGTTAATGTCTATCATGACCACAGTAAACACCAGCCCTAAAAATAATGGGCACATTCGTCTAGTTTGCTAAAACATTATTTGTTTATTTGCTTAAATAGTGGTAACAGTCAAAGTGACTAAAATCAATGAAACCTGCAATGGAGAATACAAATGTTGAATCTGATAATTAAGGAATACATTATTCAGTTTAACAATTTAAAAATGTAATCAGATGAAGAAAATATGCATCACATCACTATGAATGAAGGCATTTCCAAATTAGGCATGGCAGAAACAATCATATCAAAAGTAGAATACTTACTGTCCTGTGCAAGAGCAAGGATTCAGATGGATTTGCAGGACTGCTTCTACCTTGCCTTCCCAGTTAAGGAACTCCACCTGTTCTTCCACCTTTATACAGTACGCAAGCGGCTGCAACCAGACATGGGCAGATCCTAAACAAATGGCCTCTACTGGGTCCCAGAAAGGGTCATACTCTTTGTCCACTCTGGTACATTCTCCATCCAGATAGTGCTGATAGAGTTCTTCCATCAGGAATTTTCTGTTGATAAATTTGGCCTTTGACCACACCCATACCTACAATAATATACAGATACAAATTAATGTTTTCAAGTGTTCCTTATACTAAATAGTAGCAATACATGCACACTTATTCATTCCATTTCTAGCAGTAGTTGAAATGCTGACATAACAAATTTGAGTGCATATTTTTTTTTATATTGTATGTAGTTTTTCATCCTTCATCTATTTTTCAGATAGCTCATATGTTCTGCCAGAATGGCCACGATTAACTTTCAGAAGCTCATTATTTCTGCATTAGTACTTGTGGATCTGTGCTATTGCTTTATTCATAGGTTCATAGGTTCATACTAGGCTATCTGCCCGAGGGCATTTATAAGCCTAGCCCATAGTTTTGTGGCTTACGCCACCCCTTTAGTTTGGAGAAACTATGCCCATTACTTTGGTGTGCCTCTGTCGAGCAGTGACACTGAGGTAACCCCTGGGGTGTATCTGCGATCTCCCATCCATTGGTCAAGATTCCTCTTGAACAGGGCCAGCGAGGTGCTCTGCCTCACATAAACCGGGATTTTGTTCCACAGCATAGGTAGTCTTTGGGTGATGAATCTATCCCTCCAGCACGTCCTATTAATAACCGTGTCGAGGTTTAAGTCTCCCGCCCTTGTGGCTCTGAGGGATCTAGATTTTTTGAGATGAAGCATGTTCATCAAATCTGGGTTTGACATGGCCTTGTATGTCAGGCATAGGTCACCTCTGAGCAAGCGGTAAGCAACTGAATATAACTGGAGTTCTTTCAGTCGGGCAGCATAACACAGATTTTTGAGAACCTTTATCCTTTTGGTGAGGAACTTTTGTGGCCTCTCCAGCTGCTGCAAGTGTCGGGTCAGATACATTCCGAATGGGGCATTGTACTCGATCATTGGTCTGATGAGTGATGAGTATAGGGAGACTATGATTTCCCTTGATCTAGATGTGAATCCCTTCATGATAAGATGGGCAATGTAGAAGGTCTTCCTAACTACTTTAGCAATATGAGTGTCGAATGAAAGGCTACTGTCAACCTGGGTTCCCAGGTCCCTAATAACTTCTTCTGTGTTCAGGGGATTGCCACCTATATGGTAGCTAGGGGTAACCTTATTTTTCCCGAAGGGTATGACTATGCATTTCTTGGCATTTAACTTTAGGCCATGGCTCTGGCACCAGTTATCCGTTTCTGTGAGACCCTTCTGAAGGATATCTGTGTTGGATGTGTTTTCAACTACGGCCCAGTTTGCAGTCATCTGCAAACTTTGTCAGCCATAACCCTCCTGTGTTTGCTTGTACTTCAGAAAAGTAGATGCCAAACAAGAGTGGGCCCAGGACTGAGCCCTGTGGGACACCACTTGTGACAGGCTTTGAGTCTGACATGGCGGCAGCAACTCTGACCCTGTGGGTTCTGTCACTCAGCCAGTTTGCAACCCATCTTGTAATGTATGGGTTTACATTTAAGTTGATGAGTTTTTCAATGATACCCGAGTGAGGTATTGTATCAAAAGCCTTCGCCAGGTCTAGGTAGGCTGTATGGACTGCCTTTCCCTCGTCAATGGCCTTGGTGACTGTTTCGAAAAAGTCAACCAAGTTTAAAAGGCATGATCTGCCTTTGACAAAGCCAAACTGGGTTGGATCCAAAGTCTACAAATTCCCTATGTCTTTATTTATGAGATCCATTATGATCCTCTCCATGGCTTTGCAGATAAGGCTTGTCAAGCTAATGGGACGGTAATTTCCAGGGTCGGTGAAGGCACCGCCTTTGTGGAGTGGGACCACAGTCGCTGTGCGCCACTCCCTGGGTACGTATCCAGAGGTGAGACTAAGATTAAACAGCTGTCCTAACTGTGGGTTTAATTCCTCGTTGAGTTCATGGAGCACACAGCCGGGAACACCATCAGGTCCCATGGATGCTGTGTTCTTTGCCTTGGAGAGAGCAGTTCTCACCTGGGCGTTAGAGATGTTTGGGGGGGCTACAATCATTTGGTAAAGATATCTCTCCTTTAGGGGGGGAGGGGGGAAGTTTGCACTGAACCTGTCAGCCAGTATGTTGGCAATGTCTGTAGGATCAGTAATCTTCACATCATTTTGAACTAATTCTGAGCATATCTGGGAGTTTCCTCCTAGGTTTCTGACATAGCTAAAGAATGCCTTATGGTTGTCTTTAGAGTCCTTAGCTATTTTTCTCTCAAAATTAGCTTTGGATGATTTTATGAGAGCTCTTAGCTTTTTACTTATAGTGATCAGCGGTGTCTTACCTTTTAAGGATTTTGCTCTATCTTGTAGTAGCTGTCTCCTTTTGTTGTAGAGTTTGTTTATGGCTGGGGTCCACCAGACTGGACGCTTGCCTTTGGTACAAAGAGTCTTTGTTTTGCTTGGGATTGCCTGATCCATGCAGCCCTGCAGGTGCTGGTAGAAGGCATTTGTAAGTGATTCATCGGTTTGAGTAATGTTAACCGCCGGCTCAGGGGCCTTAAAGGAGACCACACTAGTCTTTAGAAGTGTGAAGTCGGCTTTCGAGAAGTTCTTTACTGTGGTCTTTTCATTTCGGTGGGGCGGGATGAGGACCTCCAGCGAGATTAGTTTGTGATCAGATCTCACCAGTGAGGGGTATACTTCTGGCGTTGAACATTGTGCTCCCATATTCGTGATGATGAGATCAAGTATGTTTTCTCCTCTTGTGGGGATGGTGACTAGTTGTTCTATGGCATTTGAGTTTATGAATTCCAGGAACTTTTGGGCTAGAGTGTTTGGGCTTGAGTAGTGTTCCCAGTCTATATTAGGGTAGTTGAAGTCACCTAGTATGATGGTGTTCGGAGATACATTTATCCCCTCCAGTGTTTTCAGGAAGGCCATATGAGGTTCCTGAGTTTGCGAGGGTGGCCTGTAACATGCTACAAATTGCAGAGCAATCTTGCCTATGGTTAATTGCACCTGGATGGTTTCCGATGCATCGTGCGATGCCACCAATCTTGAGGTGTGGGTGTCCTTGATGAATATGGATACCCCTCCTCCTTTCTTGGTATTGTCCGGGTTTTGGGGCGGAACGCATGATATGAGGTAAAACCTGATAGTGCTGGGGTGCTCTCAGGAGCCTTGAACCAGGTTTCTGTCACAGCACAGACATCGATGTTCTCCATACTGAGAAGGGCCTCGAGTGCGTGCATCTTGAGGTTGAGACTTCTGGCATTGAGCAGCATTACCCTTAGTTTTTTTTCTTTGTTTTGTTCTAGGGTGGTAGGTTTAGAATTTGAGCCTTGCCTAAAAAGGCACTATGGGGTGGCAAGAGCCTTTGCCAAAATCTGGAATCCCAGGGTGACAAGTGCAAGCCGTCCCTTGAAGCAGCGTGGCTTGTCCAGCATGTCATCCCAGGCAGACAGACATTGGATCCCCTTTGAATGACACCAGAGTTTAAGCCAATTGTTAAAGCTGATCATCTTATCTCTGTATTGTGGCATCATTCTTGGTGAAGGTAGGATACTGCTCAAGGTCAGGGTCATACCTGCTTGGGCTACATAATCAGAGAGCTCCTCTATGTCTCTTTTCATGTAGTCCAAGGAGGTGCGTCTCAGGTCGTTAACACCAGCGTGGACAATGATTGAGTCGTACTTGTACCTGCTGTTGAGAGACCTGAGTGCATGCGTTATGTGGCGGATTCTAGCACCCGACAGGCAGCTTACTGTGACCTTCTCCTTACTCAGTCTGGTGAGCGGACGTCAGTGTGTCTGACTATGGAGTCACCAATGACTAGTGTGTCTGGCATTGTGTTTGGCCTTAAGGACTGTGACTGCTTGACACTCTGACTGTGTGGTCTATGTGTTGCAGGTGTTGTGTTCTGAGGTGGTAGTTGTTTGGGTGTCTGCTTTGGTGGCCTCTGCTGTTTTGGTAGATTTTTGATCAGAGCCTCCAGTATGTCTTTGTGTGTTTATGTGTATGATTTGAGGTTGTGATGGTATTATGTGAGACTGGGTCTATAGTGTGTGTGGTTACCTTCTCCTCCTGTCTGGTCATGCCAGTCCTATGTTGAGAGAGCTCAGCCTCCAGTTTGGCCGTATAGTTGCATCTCTCGCATGTATTTGTGTTTTGTGGGAGGAGGAGAGGGTTGTCTGTGTACATGAGGCAATTGTAACATTGCCTCAATATTCCCAGGTTCACCAGCTGAGCAGGAGAGGACATTAGCAACTGATCCCTCGACATGCCAGAATGAATAGACAGAAAAACTTAAGAAAAGGTTCTGGGGGATGTGGGTGACCGAGAAATGGGGTTTGCTTTTTTGGGGTACTTTCTATAACAAGAGTTCTGTATCGAGGTGATAAGTACTGTAGGAGCAAGTGCTTCGCTATACAGATACAGAATAGTCTACTTGGGAGTCAAGTAGAGATAATTTATAGTTGTAGGATACACTAAATAGAACAGTAGTATACTTTGAGGAAGGTAGTTTTAATGGAAAATTTGAAGAGTGGACTTTAGGTAGCCCTAATTGTTTAAATCTGATTAACCGGCGCTGCCCTAGTGTGCAACGGTAGCAGCTCCGCGCTAAATCGTGCTAATGCGTGCTTTATAGCAGGGGGCTGGAAAAAACAGGAAATGACCCAAAATGGCCAACAAATTACTAGTTGCTGCTTCTAACCACTCCTCTGAGGACAAACAAGCAGCTCAGTATTCCCCACTCCCACTGGTGAGTAAAGAAACTACCTCTGGCCACACAAGAAAATGGAGGAACACAGAAACCAAATACAAAGCCCAGGGATCAGCAAAATCTGATCACTGGAACAACTAGCTAGGAAAGTTTAGGAAAGGAGAAATATTTTTTGTTTTTTTTGTTTTTGCAAACAGACAGAAAAAATGCAGTAAATGCTTTGTTTTCGACTAAATTGCTATCAAAGGCTGGTACACTTGAGTGTATTAGCCTGTTTGTTACTTTTAAGCAATACTTTAGCCCACAAGTGCAATCAACAATATAAGCTCACAAAAACAGGAAAATAAGGTAATAAAACAGTAATATAGGCACAAACAGTAGTTGAAAAGCTCAAAAGATCGAAAAATGCAAACTAAAAAGTTTAAAAAATACTTATGATCAAGAAAGTTGCTTTTTCTGCTCTCTGCTGGCTTAGGAACTCTGCAGGGGACCACGAGGAGCTATGCCTAGTTCTCTAATTTAGCACCAAGTTACTACAATCAGCTGCAGATAAATATTTCTAACTAGATGGTAAGGAAGGAAACAAAGCTATAATCACTGTAACTACCTGGGGATTGTGTTGCTTCTTAATACCCTGGGATGCAGAATTAATTATAAAATTACCGTGTTTGAAAAGTAATCCTTTTGTACTTACAACTTAAAAATGAATCCCACAACCCTCCAGGTTTAAATGAAAGAGTGTCTATAATACCTGTCCATAAAATAAGAGCATCCAAGCTTTGAAAGGTAATGATATCGTTATACTGATATTCTATAGATAGATACACATATATTTACATATTTTAAAGATGGCAATAGTAATTTATACAATTTAGTAGCATTTTATTGAGTGTTACAGCTTTCCATGACATTTTATTTTATTTTAGTTTATTTTATTTTAAGCAGTTTCTATACTGCATTCATAACAGGACAATTTTTGATGCTCTAGGAACTCTTCACAATATAGATACAGTGGAGTTTTTGTTTTTAATATAAGCTTCATATTTTTTACTTTATATTTCAAAGCGTTTTACACACTGCTCTTACTCTATATTTACTATAGGGAAATTCTTGAAGTTTTGGTTTTAATTATTTTCTTATCTACTTATAATTGAGGTAGGGAGAACTTGTGTTTTTAAGCTAATGTAAATATTCTTTACTTGCATACTCATTTCATAGTTCAAAATGTATTGGATCCTAGTTAATGAATTATTCATGAGTAGGGTTATTTATTGAGGGTGTGGTCATACTGTGATCAGTTCAGTTCTTGTAAGTTGTAAAAACGAAAATGCTTTATGGTGTAATTTGGTGTTAAATATTTACTTTGGCATTCATTAATCTTTTTTTAAAACACCATACTGTGTGTATTATCTCTATGCCGTTTGCTCTCTGCTTTTAATAAATGTCTTGATCTTCTGAGATGGGCATTCACTGAGATTTAGAATTTAAAATACATTATGGAATTAAAATGTAAATCCTGCTGAGAGTTGCACTATAACAAGAGAGTTGTTCCCTTAGCCACGAACAGCACAGGCTGCTCACTGTTTAACATAATGTGGAATTTAAAGTACTGAAAGAAAACACCGCACAGAGTATAAAGCAAACATTTTTCTTATGAAATAATTAAATTACTCAAACAAGTATTTTGGTAATTGTATTTATATATTTAGGTACCTGTATTCACCTAACTTTAAAATTCATTAGGTCATTTACTGGTCTACTGTCATTTTCCTGTAAAATTTCATGGCTGTTAACACCAGAGGTTAGGAATGCTGCTAGCAAAATATTATATTTTACTAACTTGAATATGTGTTCACCATTATACTAGAAGGACTCTGTAGATACACTGAAAGTGCTTCAAATAGGCTTAGAGTTTGCAGGCATATTATCTTGTCTAACTCATCTGGGAACATTACTGAAACACTTTCTAATGTGGACTGGCTACCTATGTGACCTTCATTTCTCTTTCACCTATATCCTACTCTGGTCATTGCCCAAACTTCTCATAAAGACTAGCTACATCTAGTCAACACCACAGTCTTCCTCAGAGTCCACTGTCACCATCACCTCTAACATGCCTCCCCGTAACCTTTGCCATGGAGAAAAGGCTTGATCAAACTGTGTATAAACTCTGAAGTAAAGTCCCTAGTAGTCTTAGATTTGTGAGGAATTATTTTGGAGACAAACTTTTCAGCCATTATAAACTAATCATTTTATGTAATGCTACAGGATACAGCTGTAATTGCAAGATAGAATAAATATCTTCACCCACTGTTCAGCTTAGTCACATCTTTAGTACAGACAAAACAGATGTGTTTTTTAACTTTTGAGTAAAACTTTGTTTCTGATTTTGTACTGAAAAACCTTTCTTTACATTAATTTGAATTTATTTATTATAGCTGTTTACTTACTGTAATAGTCTTTTTTGTTGTTTCCTTAGTGTACTGTACTTAATGACTCTATCTTTGGTACCCTAAATAAATCTACATTGTGTTTACAGTACTACAACATCTGACTGAAACCTTCTGCAAGATGTCTCTCTTTAAGATAGTTACCAGCTTTCACAGTATATCCGAAAAAAGAGAAGAGTGTTGCTTTTCTCTGAGGCCAAGGCAAAATCTGATGACTTATTCAGTCAGTAATAGCTAGTTACTGTTTGCTAACAGGGTAGGTAGGCTGGTCAACTGAACCTTTTCAACCATGACTGGAGTTCTGAAGAGGAACAAGAGACCAATACATAGTAACAATTTACAGCAAAAACAGCAGTTACAAGCAGGTTGTACTTTGCATTTCTAAATTTACATATTCACAAGTGAGTCAATATAATGACCCAGTGGTCTTCAGCAAATTGATTGTGCTGACAATTTATCAACGGTGCCCAAATTACTGTAGTGAGTTTAACAGTGCCATTTAAATGTTTATCCAGTGACCCTAAGGAACCTGCAATTATTTTTTTAGAAAAGATAATCCCCAAGATTTAATAAAATCCATATAGGCACGGTGTAGAGCATACACAGAATGTTACCATGTCTGTGTATACGATTCCTCCTCGGCACCATGCCATTCATACTAATGATAGCATGTTGCCGAGGGAGAGCCGAGGAACATGGTTATTGAATCAGTGTAGGTAGTTTAATGATGTGTCCGCAGATGAGTAAGAAACTTCCTGTACTGTCTAATTGTTTTATTTTTATGTTACTTTTAAAAAAAAAAAAAAAAAAAGAATGTTTGCACTGCACGGTGCGGAGTGCAGCACTGCAAAGTGGTGCCCACAGATAAGATATCAGACACCTGCCAGAAATCTAAAATTAGAAATCAGATGTATTTAATTATTTATTTAAATGTCATGTTTAAGCATAACTGAGTGGGTTTACATGGCATGGTGCTCAGCATTGCGTATAGGTAGCTCTGAGGTATATGCAAAGATATAGCAGAATTCCTGATATCCACACAGCTAAATGGGTAGAGTTATGACCTCATGTGCAGTAGGTCCAGTGTTTGAATACATGGAAGAGAAAATAAGTATTCATTTAATTATGGCCTGCTCTGCTCCGCTAAGCTCTGCTCAGACCTGCTAAAACCTGCTAAGCACTGCATAAACATGGTACTGTCTGCCAATGTTTATGCACTGCTCAAATCTGCTTGGCTGGTTTGTGCACTGCTAAGCACTGCTAAGTATACAGTTATGTGGGTTTTTGCACTGCTCAGTTATAGCCAACTGTATTAACTCACCACACTACACAGATCTTAATTAAAATAGCTGTTTCCAGCAAAACATACTCCCCCGGATTCACAAACCCTCCGTGTAAGACTAAATAAGTCATACTCAGAGACTGCAGTTGAACGGTATGACATCAGCATGCCATGAATATTCATGAGGGCATGCTGACTCCACTCCAAGTCTAACACAGACCGTGCAGGAAAGCAGAGAGCGTGTCTGACTGCCGAGCAGTCCAAAGGTCCACACCCCTGCAAGTGTCTGAATTTTAAAATGTCAACACACAAGAGCGAGTCCGCTGAAATGTCCACGTACCCAACACCACACTCTCTGACATTGTAAACCCCCAGCACAGTTATAAAAAGTAAAACTTTAATTTTTTTTTCTAATTCCCAATATAGCTGCCCGTATTTGTGCATGTGTGCGCGGGTGTGCCCATTGCTTAGCTGCAGTTAGCAATCTCGACATGGAAGAGCATAATAAGGAATGTTTATGCAAATCACGCCAAATAGCAATAGTGTAGTGGTAGAGCCTTCGCACAAAGAGAGGGCATTCACAGTTCGAGTCCCACCACTCCTATTCCTATTTAATGTTTTAAATTAGTATATGAAAAATACCCGACATATATGATTAAAGTTTTACTAAACAGCATTGAAATGGCCTATTTATCAGTGAACAAAATGTATATTTATAAAGGATCCTGCCATATAATTACCCACAGTTAAGTAACGCTTTACCCAGCGCAATATAGGTGCCTGTAGTTAAGCAGCGCTTTATCCAGCGCAATAGAGGTGCCTGTAGTTAAGCAGCGCTTTACTCAGCGCAATAGGGGTGCCCATAGCTAAATAGCACTTTACCCAATGCAATTGGTTTGTGCGGAGGTACGCGCCACGCCAACCAGCGCACCATAGGGCAACATGGAGCAACGTAGAGCAAAGTTGCCTAAACACAGCCACACCCCCTAGCCTGTCTGGACAGTAGTAAAATAAAAAGCAATGACAAGGTTCGAACCCGGAAAACCTTGCACCATAAATCAAAGTACTGAACCACTAAGCCATGACAGCTTAGGATAAACAGCCACTGTTAACATACATATACTTATAAATGGTAGATTAACCATTGCTAAGCAGGTCTGCAGTCAGCTGAGAATCTTCAAGAAATGGCCAATCACAAAAAAATGTGGGAAATGCGGCATATTTAAGCCCCATAGGCGGGAATACTCACCATAACTGATTGTAGCTCCCATCTGCAGTTAGAATGGCTGGTGCTGGAGAGGGTACATGCTTTAGAGCACAACACTGGGGCATCGAGGAGTCAAAATACATGGTTTGGCTCCTTGTCCACTGTCATGAGTCAAGACTCCTGCAGGGCCAGTTCCAAGGGACGGAGTACAAAGCAGAGGCTTGGAACCAGTTAGCTCATGACCTCACCAGTGTCATAGGCGTTCCTCGGACTGGTGAGCAGGTCCGTCACCACCATGCAGACCTGAAGAGATGGAAGCAGAACTTACTGAACCAATGGATACAAGAGGCCAGTGGGATGCAAGATGCCCCACTACTGAGTAGGTAACCATGGAATGCAGTATGTAAGACATGCTAATTTATTCTATATAATGGATAGGTATGTCTCAATATCCCTTCATTTACTTCACAGCTGCAGGTGTCCGTGCTGCGAATCAGCAAGCCTATGCAGATAGGCTTCTAAGGCTGTGCCACCAGGCAGGTTAGTAATTATTCTGCATGTATTGTTATATAAAATAGGTGAGAGAGCCTGAAAGAAAGTGTTGTAGCCCAATAATACAGCCATAAAAAGGCCTGAATAATTCATCTGCATGTACTGTTATATAAAATAAGTCAGAGAGCCAGAAAAAGAGTGTAGTAACCCATTAAGAAAGGTAAAATATGTCCGGAATAATATCTCTGCATGTACTGTCATATAAAATAAGTGAGCGAGCCTGAAAAAGAGTATTCTAACCTATTAATAAAGGTATAATATGTCTTGAATATGTCTTCCATATGCACTGTAATATCAAATAAAGGAGAGAGCCTGTGGAAAAGTGTGTAATGTAATTAATAAAGGTATAAAACCTGGAGTGTGTCTGTGTCACTTACTTTGAAATGTTGTTGTACCCTTGCATTATACAAATAGTACTGTTTTAATAAGTGCTGGCAACCCACAGTTGGGCAGTCCCATCTAAAGTGGTTGATGGAAGTGCCAGTAGCTGTGAAGCATATATACAGTCCTCAACAGTCAGTTACTGACTGGCTTGCATAAGTAAATCTGGCACACGAGTAGCTTGTTAATTAGATCCCCAGAAATGTGAGTGTGCTACACGAAATGTAGGGTTCTGTACAAATTTAACTGAAAATGTCATGTGAATACATCCAGATATGTAGATAAAGAAATATAAATAAAATCAATAAATATGTAGCAGTAACATCTGCATCTTGGACAGTTAGTATGTCAGATATAGGTCAAGTATATAATGAACTAGCCAAACCCATTACACAACCTAATGCATGTTGCCAAGTGTAATAATACATGTAGGGGATATACACCTGCAGTCAATAGGAATGTAGTGTAGACTAAAAGTAAGAAACCAAGGGTAGCCACAATATTTGGTATACCCAAAATTCATAAGAACCAGGAAGATCCCCCCCTTAGACCCATTGTTTCGGCAGAGGGAGCTATGACTGTTCCGCTGGCTAAATTTATTGATATAAAGGCAAAACATATATGGGTTAAAAACAAAGTTATATTGGAAGACTCCTGGGATTTTCTTAGGGAACTAACACCCCAAGTCTATAAAGATGACATTATTTTTATCACAATAGACATTATTGATTTATTCTCTTGCATCCCCCATAATGAAGGGATGGATATGTTCGAAGAAAGTGTTTTTATGGACAATGAGATGACACAGGAGGATAAAATAGCAACAGTAATCTTTATGGACATTGTTTTGAAAAATAATTTTTTGATTTTTAATGGTGAATATTACAAACAGAAATCCGGAGTCTCTATGGGGGCAGCATGTGCCCCCACATATGCTAATATCGTACTATCTAAATGGGAAGAAAAATATATCATAAATTCAAAGTTTAAGGAGCACTGGGTACTTTACCACAGGTTTTTGGATGATATAGTGATTTTTTGGATATGGGTGAAAGTAAGTTCCTTGAATTTATGGAGTATATTAGTGCCACGACAAGTTTCTTGAAATTTACCTATGTGTTGAATAGAGATGTTTTAAACTATTTAGATGTGGAAGCTTATAAGTTGGAACACAATTTTGAAACTAAAGTGTATAGAAAAGCAACATATGTGAATTCATTTTTACATTTTAATAGTGCACATCCCCTACACAACAAGAAAAATATTGTAAAAGGACAATTTGTGAGGGGATCTAGAATGACTAGCAGAAATGAAGACTTTATTTCTGAAAGTGAAAAACTGGAAAATATGTTTGTGGAGAAAGGCTACCCTATAGAATTCATTAAGAGCATTAGAAGTGAAGTTGAAAGAGGTAGAGAAGGTAGATTCCACCCTATAAAAGGTTTAGAAGAAACCAATAGAAAGAATGATAAATGGGAAGGAACTTCAAAGGTAGGAGAAAACCTTCAAAGAAGATTAGTGATAGAATATAATTCCTTTAATAAAAATATAAGGGGAATTTTAAATAAAGAATGGGAGAAATTTTCAGCTCTAACAGATATGGAAGAGATTAGGAATATTGTACCCAAAATGGTGTTTAGAAATTCACCTAATGTTCGCAATATGATAGAAAGAACAGGGACCATTGAGAGAATAGAACCCAATCAATGTGTAGGAACATATAAATGTGGAAGGTGCTCACAATGTGCTTTTATTATTAACAAAGGAGAGATATATTTACAATGTAGAAAAAGAAGAATAGCAACAATTATTACAATTGTGAAACACAAAGAGTTGTTTATCTAGCTTTATGTCAGAAATGTCAATCATTCTACACTGGAAAAACTGAGAGATCTCTAAAGAAGAGAGTGTGTGAACACACATATGACATTTCAAAAGAAAGAGAGACTAATGCCTTATTTAAGCACACCAAAGTTTGTCAAGGAGCATCATTCTTGTTTTTTGTACTGGAACAGATACACATCGATATTAGGGGAGGTCCCTGGGAAGATTTATTGGAAAGTAAGGAGTTATGGTGGCAGATACACCTGGAAGCCAATAGAAACCCCGGCTTAAATGAACATTTATCTATAGGGGCTCTATTGAGATTAAAATCAAATACAATTTGATTTTAAGTAATTATTCATCTTTTGACACTAGATGGCACTCTTGCACTTTATTTAGTAAGGCATCATACACAGATTATTCACAAAATTTATCTTGACAATGTTTCTTGACATACTTTCCTCAAAACATGGGAAGAAAAATATATATATATATATACAGTTTAAGCACAATAATATAGATGGCACTCAAGTATTTTAATTAGGATAGTTAGAAACATGAAGCTGCTATTTGTATTTGAATATTTCTAACAAATTTTTAATACATTTTTTAATACATTTTTTGAATACACTTTTTAACACACTTTTTAACAATTTTTAGAATTATGGCTTTTTAACTTTTGTAAATTAGGAACACTTGTATCCCTCTTTTAGGACTCAATATTTATTTATTTATCAATTAAAACTTATTATATGTAAGTTACACAGGGTTCAACTTTAAGAGTTCAGGTATATACACGCTACGTATCAAAGTGACAATATTGTTTCTCTCATATATATCTCATTACATACTTCCTTGTATTTAGAATAGATTTCATTGATGAAGTTTCGGAAGACATTTTATGTATTAAACTGTTTGTTTATTTATTTATTCTATTATAAGGTCTTATTGATTAGAGGTTTTAATATAATATAAATAAAATGTGTTTAGCATTTTTAATATTAATGAGCTTCATGAATATTAAGAAGGAAAGAACAAACTGATTTGACAGTTTAAATGTTTAACAAGCTATTTCATTGGTAACAGAAATTAATTGGAAAATTAATAGGGTATTTAAATGGTTTATGTATTAAATGAGGTTGTCTGATTAAGTCCCACTTTGTGAGACGAAAACGCGATGATGATTGTTGAATAGAAGAGCGTTAATGTACTCGTTTGTCTAAGTGGTTTTGTGAATAAACTTTCGATTTTAAACATTCGTGTTGGAATCTTATGGCTTCTAGCATCCTGTTTGCTTTGGATTATTGTAGACTAAAAGTACTTATAAGATGTTAATTGAGGTTTCTTTCTACACCCTACTGTATGTGCATAAATAATGCAATTCCACACCTCAATGGGTATGTGTAATCTCAAAACATTTGTTGGGACATATGTCCTATTGTTCTATAAATATCTGCATTCACTTTGATGCATGTGCCCTGTTCAAACATCACAGTCATGGTATCCTGTTGACACCAATCATCCCTGCATGCTGTTGGAATGTCCATTGTCGTTCAATATATGCATGTGTTATGCTTGCTGTTCAACTGTTGGAACCTTGGTGTGTTGGGTTAATGGGAATATTACTACATGCTGTTACAACTAACTTGGAATGCTGTTGTTTATGTTGTAATTAAACACACCAAATCACAGAACGTATGGGAAGGCCAGTCGCAGCGGACCCACCTGTCCCTCCTCAGCTGGCGCGTGCACCTGGCACCAACAGATCCAGTGCCCAGCCCGGGCTCCCCTCCTCTGTTGGTCCTGTGCCACCTTTGGGTGGAAGCACTGCAGGGGATGGGGCTTGTCCCCCCCGTGAAAGTCTGGGTGGAGAAGGGCCACCTGTCACCCTTCGAAGGGTCCGGGCTGTGGTGCATAGGGAGATCCAGCATTCAGTCGCTGATCCCATATGCCAGCTCGAGGTGAAAGTGGCATGTCTCACGGGTGAGCCTGCCCATCCTATGCAGCCCCCAGCACAGCCACCCTTGGGGATGTGAAGGTGCAGTGGTGACTATCCATGGGTGGGGATCTCAGTTCCACTGTTACCATCTTGGGGATGTGAAGGTGCAGTGGTGACTATCCATGGGTGGGGATCTCAGTTCCACTGTTACCATCTGTGGGCTCATGGGCTTGCAATTTCCAAACACTCGTCCCCGTCAATTGTGTTCACCCACCCCATGTGTCATACACCACCCCTGTATGCATCTTGTTTGTTTTGTCTGTTTTCCTCCCCAACCTACCTCCCCAAATATACCTACTTCCTCTACCTCACTTTCCACTCTCACCTGAAAAAAAAAAAAAAAAAAAAGGGCAATCTGTACCCACAAAAAAATTACGCCCCATACATAGCTGCCCATTTCGCACACATGTCCGCTGGACATGTAAACTGATAATTATAATTGGCAGTACAACATACTTTGTTGTCCTCACCCCTCTCCCAGGGGTGGAAGGTTTTAAATTTCACTCCAAATTTATTGCATATGCACAGCTGTTGCTGGTAAAGAAATGGGCAGCTATGGACCTTCCCTACACCCGTCCTGCACATCCCAATCTTGTTTTCCTACTGTCTTTCCCTCTTTGTGCCCCCTTTTTCACCACTTTCCTATCTCCCCATTTTCTTTTCTTTCAAAGAAATTATCGCGTGGGTTAGCAGGAGTAGGCACTTTTAAGCAGTAGTAAGCGGGTTTAAGTGAGTGTGCGCATGTGTGCGCTTAGCTAAGCATCACTAAATGTCGCACAAACCCGAGCAAACCAGCTTACAACTGCTTACAAGTGCCTTAGTCACTCTGCATGGCAGGGCCCTTGTTCTGCTGAGCAGCAAAATAAAACATCTTTGTCAGTCTTGAACCCCAGACCTTCGACAAACTAGACTGCATGAAGTACCACTAAGCCACAGCAGATATACAATAACTTGGTGCTGAAATAAATATATCATGCATTACAATGAGTGAATGTAAAGGAAAAATAGGAAGGCCATAACACAAATCTTGTTCTGTGGATCTTTACCAGCAATTGTTATGGAATTGCATTACATGAGTGTGATATGAGAAGCAGCCATTCTAGCAGCAAATAATGTTACAGAGGCACTTTACAACCCCCACACAGTGTCATCGCAGGACAAACACTGGCATATCTGATTAGGGCAGAGACCATACTTCCTAACTGTGACTACATTTCAGGGATGTCCCTGATTGTGAAACATATTTTAGCTGTGTCCCTCTGAATCCCTCTGAAAAGTACTGATGTCAGTCAGAAAGGTGGGGTATTACACAATGAATACTGACAATAATAACAGTAGACACCGCTTGTACTTCATAAAATGTGTACTAATCCATAAACACTGCTTCACTCAAGTCTATACTTACTGTCTCTATAATGTGTAAGGTGTACCATACTTTTAACTACCTATCCCTGACTCCATGCAAAGATGTCTCTGAGTGTTTCATAGGCCTGGCAGAGGCACAAACACACAGGCATGTCAGCTTATCTGCTGTTACACACTCTGCAAATAGATTTGGGAGTACTTCCACAAGCATACCTTTATGTAGGAGTACAACACAGAAATACCAAAGGATGTAGCCATGTACTGGTAGCAACTGACTGTAACAATGCCATTGTACCAGTGCTGAAAACACCTGTGGGTTGCACAGACAAAGAATAACAGTGTACCATCTGCCTACCATCTGGATAGGTTCACAGTTGGGAACTATGCAGACAGACCACCTGCCTTGATAAACTAACAGGTACACACCAATCCTTTAAGTCCATAAGATAACATTCACACAATAATACATAATGCTCTCTGTATGTCAGCATCCCCCCACAATTAAAATATATTTGTGTTTTTAGGGTCTACCAAGGATGTAGGTAGGCATACTCAGTACTGGAATTGTCCAGTTGTCCTGAGAACCCTGTGCTAATGTCAACATAAAAAACACAAACCCTGCAGAAGTGAGTACATTAATATTCATAGTATAACAGTTTACAAACAGTACATGTGCCAAAATAATACTTCTCAATAACTACTTTTGTATGGCAGTTAATTATATGAGTAGAAAATAAACTACATAGTCACATATATCCTGTGTACATATTTGTAGGGGTGAGTTAAACTCTACACTGATAGCTCTGTACTGAAAGTGGCAACAGCCAGGTCTGAGTACAACATGTACATCACTGTCTACACCTCTAGCTTCAGATATAAGAAGTATACCAACCTTCTAACTTACACAACAGTGTCCACAGCAAACAAGCATGGGCCCCACTCTGGAAATATGAAAGGGCAACACCTACATACCTTAGCAATTTATAGCATTGGGTTGTTATGACAGTGAGTACTGCAATTACCACACAGCAGGCTGTATGCATTTACCAAATGTTGAGTACCAATTGGTGCAGAGGGCATCACATGCACATGCTCAGATACCTATAAAAGCAGACTGTACTAGCTATCCCCACATGCAATCATTACATTGCACGTGTCAGAGACTATATAACTCCTGGAGAGTAGTGAGAAAAAATTATTACTTAATAAAAAAAATTTAATTAAGTAAAAAAAATATATACTTAATTACTAACTAAAAATATTAATTAAGAAAAAAAATACTTAATTAATAACCAAAAATAAAACTTAAGTAAAAAAAACTTTACTTAATAAATAAAAAAAAATAAATAAAAAAGTTGTCAAAGCATACACAGACGGACCTGAAAGTGACAAACAGGTATGTAACAGATATGTAGTTACCGGCAAGTAGTAGATGTTTATGAATAGTACTGTACATACTCTGAAACATGCATATGTGGCAGCAGTGCGTATGTATGCACTGATGCCATGCATAACTACTGCCATGGACAAATTAGTGTGTAGCTGTGTGCAGTGGGACATAACTGTGACATATGTAGCTCAGAATTATATGTCAAACATCTGATCATGTTATCCATGTTCTGTACAGTATTGTGTATAATGGCAGTTTGAGGGAGTAGTGCAAACACCTATATAAACTTGGAAGTGACAGAGTAAGATATGCATGATAGTCATATAATGTGTAGCTTAGCATTGGCAACTGCTGTACCAGGTTAGTATAGTAATGTAGCACTTGCAGCTATATATACTCCCTGTACTACTACTGTATGCACACATGTGACAACTGTCCATGTTGTAGCAAGGCCCAACAGATCATAAGTGAGGTGTATGGACTTGCAACAGTGTGGACCTTGTGTGTGTATGGCACACACATATGGAGAGATATTTATGTGTCCGATATATTAGCATCTTAACATGTGCATAGAGCAAGGGACATACTGCAACTGTTTGTGAAGGGTGGGCATTTATATGTTGGTGCAGGTTGTTATATGCATATTTATATGTAGGTTGTAGTGTGTGGCAAACAAGACAGCATACATTGCTGGCATATGACATGTGGTGTTTAAATGCTGTGGGTATGATTTGTTATGTTTTTAGTCTTCCAGACAGGGGGTCCTGCTAAAGATACATGGGCTGAGAATACCTTCCATGCATTCTGCACAAGACTGTGCAGTATTATTACATAACTGTATCCCTCTCAACCTTTGCATAATTGATATTCCCACCATGAAAGGTGGACTGTATATGTACCTATATGTATATCTATATGTACACCAATGGATGTTCATATGTATGCTCAAGCTCAATGTAAACGTATTGCCATCCCTTTTGTTAAAAACTCTGTACCCATGAACTACCACATAGGTGGTAATCTACTCAACACCAAAAGTGTGATAAGAGACTACGGGACACAGGTGGACAGTAGTGTCCCTTTTGATAATCACAGTGTCACATTAGTCATGCAAACTGTGTACAGTCCACATGTCATCAGAAAAGGTGTGTCATCCATGGAAAAAGTGGTCAGTGTTCCACTCTTCTCATCAGTCATAACACCCATCATAGAGTACAATGGCCCTGTTGGTATGTACCTCAGAAGACATGTACAGCAACTGTAGACACCAGACACATACCTCACAAAGAGTATTACCAGACTCAAACAGATACCCTATGCAGACTGTCTTACAAAACCACAGCTACACTGTGTCGCATACCGCCTACCCAGAGGCAACCTCTGCCTAACATACAAAGATATGCCAAACCCACAGGTGTTGGAGATGCTCCATATAAACAGATTAAAATCCATACAAACTACGCACTGTACTGATCTAAACCTTGTAACATCAAAAAGCAGAACATGCTGGAGTGGTACATTATCATGTCAGACACATACCATACTCTGGAACTAACCACCTATCAATAGCAAATGAAGGTCCTGATTAGCAGTTGTCATGAATATTTATGATGATTGGATGTGAGATAGGAAACACAACCTGGGAATCACATCTGTGGCTCTGCATGACAGGGGCACATGAACCTAAATTACATGGGTGTTGAAGGGCAGGGTACCATATGGCTAGGCTGCCATAGGCCCTACGGCTAATAGCCTATAAGCTACCTAGGACCTGATTCACACATGCATGTACTTGTTGCATTACTTGCTATGTGAGGTTGACTGAGTGTGATGGTGAATGTGTAGGTGAATGTGTCAAAGTTGTGTATATGTGTGATAGCCTAGTGGGAAACTGTTTATATAATGGTATGTAGAGTTGTAGCTCTGATCCCAACAAAATATATGTATGCTACTGCTAGGCAGGAAAAGCAGTATGGCATATGGTGTGACGTAGTCCCATGGTGTTAACTGGAGTGTGCCATTGTAGGCTAAAGCAGTACATGTATGCTTATTGATTGTTAACACTAGTAAATACAAATCCCGTATGAACTGTAGTACTATCTGAAGCTGTAGGCCTAAACAGCACAGTATGGTGTATAGCCACACTGCTTGGAAACACTGTTTTGTTTGTTACCTGTAGTCCTCACACATTACATACCTCAGGCATGAGGTTTTGTAAGTGCTGACACACAGTACTGTATGGTACACAGGTAAAATTCATCTGGGTTGCCATACCTTTGTGTCTTGTAGGTATGTCTGATGTGTGTGTGGGTATGCCTGTAACATGGCCTCGGTGGTATGTATGTCACAGGATATAAGTGCATATTTAGCAACATGTATAGTGTAGTACAGCAGTATGCCACCTATATTGATGAATGTGCACATATGTTACTGAGGGGTTTGCTATCAACAAGTAGCGTGGTGTACTGGTAGTACTGTAACTGTACTTTACATTCATTTCAATGAATGACAAATGTCTGTATGCATTAGCTTCATATATACCTCCTGTGGCTAGGTGGTGCATTGTGTCACATACAGTGTGCCATGTACTGTTGCATAGTCTTACATACCGGTTTCACTTTGTTGCTGTGCAGAACATGGTTTGGTATATAGTATGTGCCTGGCACTGTCAGGCAGTTGTGGGCTGAGCAGTGATATGTGGTATTAAAAGTGTGTATCTACTGACAGCCAATAGGTTGCTATATATGGCATTTCACTGATGTCTGTACTTTAGAATGTTAAGTGTGCTACATGACTTGCTCACAATTATTGTTTTATTGTCTTCCAGGGACATGTCTCACAATACAAAACCCACGTATTCCCCTGAAGAGGAGGAAGTCATCCTAGATGCCCTCATACAACATCACAATCTGCTGTTCTCCAGAACCAGCCAGGACCAGCATGGGCGCACTGCACTGTGGCAGGATGTTGTCCGTCAGGTGAATGATGTAGGCATGCATAACCGGACTTATGTGCAGGTACGCCATCACTGCAGTGATTTAATCAGACATGTCCGGCAGCATGCCTCCGATGTCCACAGAAAACAGCTTGCCACAGGTGGTGGTGCAGCAACACATCCACCCCTCACCAGAGTGGAAGAGCTGCTCCTCAGTGTGGTGGCTCCTGGCCAACCACTACAACAAACTTGTGTCATCATGGAGGCCGGAGTCACCCAGCATGTCGACTCAGAGCGTGCAGGCAACATGGCATATCTGTAGACTACTGTTAGCTCGATTGTTAGAACATGCATTTATCAGATGTGTACTGTGTATTCAGAATATGTGGAGCCTGGTGTCATGCAATATTGATAATTTGGAACATAATATGTATGCCTGTGACTGTCACCTGTTGTACTACTGTAAAATTTCAAACTCACAGCAGCAATGCCATAGTTGTTGACACTAACAAACTGTCTCATATCCTTGTAGGTCCCTCTGGTGTGATAGCAAGACAGCAGACCCATGCTGGTGAGTGTTGTACATTTAATATAGCATATAACATGTGCATGTCATAGGAGAGTTGTAGGCCATATACACATGTAAAACACCTACACATAATGCATGCTCTGCATGTTCTCTGTGGGACTATGCACATCCCAGTAACATGAGTAGCTGCCTCAAACACATGCAATACACAGAGCATCCCAACCAATTGTGGTACACTGCAGTGGACATTGTATAGGCAGAGTCAATACACATGCACACAACATACACCACTTTGTCATATGCAGTAAGTGTTAATATGATACACATGGCGTATGTAGACACCTGCTATAAGGTCATACTCCAGTATCCCAAATGTCATCAACACAGCACACATACTATACCTGAGGGGTAGAGGCCTATCATGGGGCGGTGCAACATGCTTCAACACACAACACATTCATGTTAGGCAATGCTCCCTATTGAACACCTTACATACCCATGTAACAACTGGCTGTGAAATGGTTAATGTAGCCAAAGTGGTGCAGGTCAGGTACAGCAAGATAGTTGCCAGTGTGGCATACATTAGTGGCCTTGAGTGACCACATGATGCTGTCTGATGATGGCTCATGGTAGTACACTACATCCAGTTACAGTAACTACAGTACTACACATAGCATTCATTGCTATACACCTGACAGTTGTGTGCATCTGGCCATGGTATGTATACCTATGAGTGATGGTGCACAGGACATTGGAAAGCATTTTAGACTTGCACAGCAATGTTTTGTCCATGTACACATTGTGTTCCAGGGTGAGGCCAATCATTGAACATCACACATGCATCAAAGACATGTATACTGTTATCAACAAGGACTCTCTGCACTCGCACTGCATGCTGTTGAGCAACACACATCCTGTATGCTGACACATGTGATAGGACTCTTTGGCTTGTGATACTGTACTCCACCATCAACCACTATGTTCTGTATTGCTGTTGGTGTGTGTGTGTGTGTGTGTGTGTGTGTGTGTGTGTGTGTGTGTGTGTGTGTGTGTGTGTGTGTGTGAACTTGACTGAGTAGTGTATTTGTGTGCATGAGTTCATGTGTGCATGTGTGCATGTGTGCATGAGTTCATGTGTTCTTGTGTGCATGTGTGCATGTGTGCATGTGTGCATGTGTTCATGTGTGCATGTGTGCATGTGTTTATGTGTTCATGTGTTCATTTGTGCATGTGTTCATGTGTGCATGTGTGCATGTGTTCATGTGTGCATGTGTGCATGTGTTCATGTGTTCATGTGTGCATGTGTGCATGTGTTCATGTGTTCATGTGTGCATGTGTGCATGTGTTCATGTGTGCATGTGTGCATGTGTGCTAACATCCTGTACAGATTTAAAGTATGTTTCCTGTCTTCCTCTCACAGGTGCTGAGGTATTGTTGGATGAGTGCAACAGGGAACCTGAAGTCACTGCCACAAATAGTGGACATGATGATACATATGTGGCACATGCAGGTTTGACAGGGTCTGTCATTGGTCCACCAATCGACAGTACACAGCTTTCCACCCCATCTATGTGCACATTCATACTGCCAATACATCCCCCAACACCAATGGCCTTAGCTGAGGAACAGCATACAGTAGGCATTGACCAGGATAGTGTGGTATCTATGGCACATGCAACCCCACACAGCAGCCATACCCAGACACCTGGAACAGTACCACATAAGCATATGTCCAGGGGTTCTTGTGGGAGCATGGCTGGTCATAATGCCCTGGCAGACGTGCCCCCACAGGTCTCACAACCTCAGGTATGTTCCGGGCTGTAATGCAGGCACAGGCACGTATGGAACGGTACACCAGGAAGGGACTAAGGGCGCAGAGGGCTCATAACACCGCTATCAATGACAGAATCCATGACCTTGCTGGTGCCATCTGTAATTACACAGAGGTCATTGATAGACATTGGGGGGAGACACTAGATGTCCTCCGCAATGTAATGTCCATGTGCCAGGACAGTGCAGGATGGCTGAGGCGTCGACGTGGACGTATACCAGCAACATCATCAACTGGCAGTCATTCTGGATGACACACAAGTCCCAGCCACTCCTGTAGTGGCAGTACCAGCCCCAGCAATGTTGGGGCTGGGCTGTCAATAGACCATCCTAGATGACCACGTGCACGTGGCTCTGGCCAGTCCCAGCAGGGACATGGGTCCAGTTGACATCCCTCTGCCTCTAACGATAGTACCCAGTCTGGCTTAGTACCTGATACTGTCCGTGGCACCCCTGCCAGGCACAGGTACTGTGTCCATGGCCAGAGACAGTGATCTGTACAGCCTGGCAGGTACAGTTTGTGGCTGTCCCACAACCTCCCGTATTTGGCAGCCACAAGGTGGAACTGTGTGCATGCAGACACACACACATAAACCAAACACCTAGGGCTAACACATTACATCAACATTGACCCATACTGTACTGTTGTCCCTCACACACACATACATGTTGATTGGATGGGTCATTGTCGGGCTCTGGCAAACTAATAACACACCCTGTGCATATGATGAAACTGTGCCACCTCCTGTCATCTGCGACATTGATACAGGAACAGACTTACATGGTGCTGATGCACAGGGTGACCTAATAACAGTGTAGCAATGTTAGCATGTTGTCAACAGTAAAGTGTAATGATATCCTTGCAGGTATATCTGAGCAGGCATGATGCATTAAAGCTATGATTATCAATGTAGTATTGTTTACACCAGTGTTAATTCCAAAAATGTATTGTCCGCCCATGTGCCACTTGGCTGATGTGTGTGGTACAGGCAGCATGTGTTGGTGAGTGGATGGTATGTGTGTGATGTGTGCAGTACAGATTTGCAGGTGTACATTTGTGAACATGGTGGAGGTGCACTGTCTGCATGTACGTGCATAGTGGAGACATGGGAAGCATGACGTGCCCTGTATTACACAGTGTTAACACTTCATATTTCTTGTTGGTAGCCAGTATGCATTTTACTAAACTTGGGTACACATGTGTGTATGACATGGTTTGACACTATGCTGTGGGTGATACTGTTAATATCGGTCATTGGTTTTCATTCTGGTAGTATACATAACCTCAACAGCCTGATTTTAACCAGTCGTTAGATGATGTCCTGACAACTGACACACAGATGTAGGATACACAGTAGCATCTGAATCCTTCCAGTACTATACTATACCAGTAACCAGTGGTATTGACCACCACCCATTCCTGGGACCACTCCTGTTTGGCATGTAGCCATCCTAGGTATATGCAAACACACTAGGGATATGTCCGTCCACATCTGGTAATGCATACAATGGCCTACAATGCATTCTCCGGATGAGACACTTATCCTCCACAAGGGTAGCATACAGACAGATACCTGTTGACCAACCCATGCTGTAAAGTTATAAGCCAACTATAGCATAGTCATCCACATTTACTATACATAGTATCTGACAGTACCACATTGGTAGTAGCCCACAACATGTAGCAGGGGTACCGATGTGTACATATAGCCACATGTTATGTCATCTGTCCTTTGGTATTCACATTTCCAAAGGTATGCTGATGTCCCTCAGTGTATCACATAAGCAATAAGGGGTCTGTATCCATATCCACGGAGTTGTTGTACACCTATAATGAATGCCCATTATTGACAGACTGTGTTGTGTTTGAACATGTCTGACATATACCCCAGGCATGAACCCTCACTTACACTATTCTGTAGAAACTGTCATGGGTGTGTGTGACACAGATGACCTAGGCCACAGATCACTACGGTGGCTGGCCTTGTCACATACATATATATGTGACCTAAGGTCTGAGAAGCAGCAGCACAAACTGTCAATGGTAACAGATGTATTCGTGTAAAAAGCAGGCTTCACACCTATGGACCAGTTGAGGTCACATGTACATATATGTATTTGCCACACAGATACCAATTGAGGTCACATGTACATATATGTATTTGCCACACAGATACCTGAAGTGTGCAATGCACATACTGTTGTTTTACTGATATGTCATATGGTTGTAAAAGCAAAACCCACAACACATTGACCAACAGTGTCACACACAAACCCCTACCTAATTATGTTATGATTCTAGAGAGGTACGCATTAACACGATGCACTATATGCTTTACTGGGAGTTTTCATTTCCACTGCTGTATTTGTGGGATACTGACATCATCAGACTTGCCAAAGAGGAATGTACCTCTTTTAATGTGTTTTCCTAGTCTCCAAAAAGGGAACTCCTCTCAAAAGAAATCTCACACACACACGCAGCAATTGCAGGATTCAAACCCCTACCTAACTATGTTATGATTCTAGAGAGGTATGCATTAGCACAATGCACTATATGCTTTACTGGATGATTTAATTTCCACTGCTGTATTTGTGGGATACTGACATCAACAGACTTGCCAAAAAGGAATTTACCTCTTTTAATGTGTTTTCCCAGTCTCCAAAAAGGGCACTCCTATCACAGGAAATTACACACATACATGCACCCCCCACACTCAGCAATTGCAGGATTCATACCCCTACCTAACGATGTTATAATACTAGAGAGATACACATTAACACGATGCGCTATATGCTTTACTGGGGAAATTTGTTTCCGCTGCTGTATTTGTGGGATACTGACATCATCAGACTTGCCAAAGAGGAATTTACCTCTTTTAATGTGTTTTCGCAGTCTCCAAAAAGGGCACTGTTCTCAATGGAAATTACACACACACAGTTATCCCCTCCCACACACACACACACTCAGCAATTACAGGATTCAAATCCCTACCTAATTATGTTATGATACTAGAGAGATATGCATTAACACAACACGTTATATGCTTTACTGGGGAATTTCATTTCCACTGCTGTATTTGTGGGATACTGACATCATCAGACTTGCCAAAGAGGAATCTATCTCTTTTAATGTTTTCCTAGTCTCCAAAAAGGGCACTCCTCTCAAAGGAAATCACACGCACACATACTCAACAATTGCAGGATTCAAACCCCTACCTAACTATGTTATGACACTAGAGAGACATGCATTAACACAACACGCTACATGCTTTGGTGGGTGGCTTTTTTTCTCCTGCTATATTTGTAGGATGCTAACGTCATCAGACTGGACATGGTAATGTGTGCACACTTTGTTTTATGCAATCCCAGGAATGAACTATGTGGGTCAGCAGGTGTTAACAGCTTGAACAAGACTCCACAATTCTTAGCTTGTGTGATCTATCTGTGGACAAATTGCCATTCCTTCATATGACAATACATATTTATGCACAGATTGTTGATTTTGTGGATACGACATGTGTCTGGGATGTTGATAAAGGGCTATTCAAAGTCTATGTGGGACGTGTGTAGCTCCTTTCAGTGATGTATGTCCTGGGTGGCTGCCTTGCAAACAGTCTAGCAGGTTTGGGAACCATGATCTGCCCATGAACATACCAAAGTTGGTAGGGATGTGTGTTTGTCGGCTTCCAATAGCTCTGTTTATGACTTCAATCATGATGGACTCAATGGCCTTGCAGATCAGACGTCATAGGCTTATAGGACTATAGTTCCCATGGTCTGTTGTGCACCAACACTTGTGGGGTGTGCCATATGTTGCTGTAACACATTCAACAGTTTCAGATCCTGTAGAGAGGGTGGGGCTCAACAGACTGTTCAGGTGCAGGGTCTGTTTGTTCTGTAGTTCACTTATGACACATATAGGGAAACAATGTAATCCAACTGATGCCATGTTTTTGGCTTTGGAAGGAGCTATTTACCCATTCTACATGTGATATCTCCTGGTATGATGATAAGGCCTTTTGTCAGTGGGACATGGGTATGTATGTATGGGCCTGTCTGACAGGATGTCGGCATTGTCAGTCAGGTACAGTTGGCCCTGACTCAGGACATATATGAGTGTACATTGCTATTTATGACATAACTGAAGGAAGTGTCATGGTTCTGTCTGGACTCCTTCGCAGATAATCTTTCCAAAACACCGACAAACCTGAGCACTAAACCCCTGTAATACTCTTTTACACCCTTAACACCCTACTGATCCTTTTTGATCAGTCAGCAGAGTATTTCATCATAATATCCTGGCATGTCCAAAGGTCGGTTTCTTGTGTACTCTCCAGTCCAACTGGTGAATATGGGAATTTTGAGGAAATGTTACAACTGCCTTATATACACAGACAACCCTCTCCTCCTCCCAACAAACTCAGATATATGTGAGGGATGCAACTATATAGACAAACAGGAGGCTGAGCTCTCTCGACCCATGACTGGCACAGTCTATCAGGTGGTGAAGGTAACCACACACACCACAAATCCAGTCTCACATAGACCCATAGCAACAGCAAACAAAATACATTACCACACAAAAACATACTCGGAGGCTCTAAATAAAATCTGCCTAAGCAGCAGAGACCTCCAAAGCAGACACCCAAACAACTGCTACCCCACAACAATACCCACATATCACATAGTTCACAAAGTCAGTGTGCCACACAGTCACTGCCCTTAGGGCTAAACAACACACCTAATACACTTGTGATAGGTGACTCTATTGTCAGACACACTGACATCCCACTCACCAGGCTGAACAAGGAGAAGGTCACTTTGAGCTGTCTGTCGGGTGCCAGGATCCGCCACATAACACATGCACTCAGGTCACTCCAAAGCAAGTGCAAATATGGCTCCATCATTGTCCATGCTGGTGTGAATGACCTCAGGTATTCCTCCCTGGACTACATGACAAGAGACATAGAGGAGCTCTCTGATCATGTAGCCCAGGCCAGTATGACCCTGACCTTGTGTAGCATCTTACCCTCACCAAGAATGATGGCTCAGTATACAGACAAACTGATCAATTTTAACAGTTGGCTAACGTATTGGTGTCATTCAAAGGGGATCCAGTGTCTGTCAGCCTGGGATGACATGCTCGACATGCCACATAGCTTCGCTATGGACTGCTTGCACCTGTCACCCCTGGACCTTTGAATACTGGCTAAGGCTCTTGCCACCCCCATAGTGCCTTTTTTAGGCAAGGCTCAAAAGACAAACCCACCTCCATAGACAATACAAGGTAAAAGAAACTAAGGGTAATGCTGCTCAACACCAGATGTCTAAACCTCAAAATGCATGCACTCAAGACTCTCCTCAATATGGAGAATGTCAATATCTGTACAGTAACAGACACCTGGTTCAGGATCCTGAAAGCACCCCAGCACTACCAGGTTATACTTCATACCATGCTTTTCGGCCACAAGACTCAGACCGACCAACCTTCTCTCCTGAAATCCCTATGTCTTGAATGTGTTTTCCTTGGACATTGCCAGAATATGCATTGCTAGGAAGCTGAGATGCTGTGACCCCCCCTTAGGTATTACAGAGTGCCATTCCTGCTCAAGCTGTATTATGCCATAGAAACTGCCTTCTCTTCTGGAAAATGACAGTTTTCAATGGTGGAAATTATTTTGGCCCATTTTTTATGCCAATTTGGCAATATTAATAGGTTCATAAGTTCTTACTGAACTTACACCAAAAGAAGACCATCAAGAAGTTCAGCCACATCACTCAGTACGGGTGAGAAACTATCAGAGATCCGCCTTAAACAGACTTTTCCACATACTCCTGATGAATATTTGTGATAGTCCATCCAGACATCCAGACTGGTTCTAAAGGTTGCTTGTGGAGTACTTTGCTTGATAGGTAAGAGCAGTCTATTTCAGAAATGGGGTATACATTGGGTTGGGTATCTGTCACGCTATCTGGCCTTGTTGAAATGATAGTGTAGGTTTAGATCTCTAAACCAAATAGTTACTTTACCACTTGTTCTATTTAGATGAAGGAGTTGTGCTGAGTCATTCATAGCACAGAAAGCTTAGCAAAGATTACTCCCTCAGGAGTCTATCTGACAATGGGTAGAGTGACAGAGTATGTAAAGACAGGGGGGCCTATAACTGTGTATTCCTTTCATCTACTAATGCAAATAATTTACATTTACTCAATCTACCCCTCAAGCTCAAGCCACATTTGCTTAAACATGCTGGACCAAGTTGGCATTTCTATGGAGCTTTGCTTCTCATCTTTTTGTAGAATAATATTTATATATTTGCCTTTTAGTGAGTCCTGGGTAGTCCAAGGTTAGTGCACCTGAGAAAAAGAGGCAGACAGATATTATACTATCTGTCTGGGATAGCTGTTTATTCAAGGTGCAGTATCCTCAGAAAGAGAATAATAAAGTTTGAGGACTATGAGAGACTTCTCTAATTATGGAGTTCAGGGGACTTTGTCTCCTTGGAAATACCATTTATTTTGTATCACACCTGTTCATAAATTAATCAGATCAAGTTCACGCATTCTGAGAATGTGTGTACTTAAGAAGCTGTTTATGAGTTGTGAGTGGGTACATATGGGACAAGGAATTGAGGAGTGTAGTGGATACAGCAGAACTATGTACAATATTCACACTGCAATATTTATAACTAGTGTATCCCATGCCTGGCTTTGGTTTTTACTTCCCTCATAATGACCCATGTAAATGTTTCCTTTTCCTTCCTTTGCTAATGTTTTGTTAGAAATAAATTGTTTAACCAAAAGAAGAATGCACATCAGACTACTTTAATTTGCTTCATATGTTGTTTGATACATCCTGGCATTAATTTCATTATCTTTCTCCGAAGTTCCTAAATTTTGGTTATGTCTTTGTGGAGATGGGGGGCTTTAAGAATAGCATGTAGCATTCCAGATATGATCTCTTCAGCTGGTTGCACCTAACCATTTCCAGTTTTCTATGGTTACAACTCTTCCTTTGTAAACTAGGATTTTCCAGGCCTCCTATTTTTTAATGTTGTTTCTCACCTGTGGGTTGTTTGATATATCCTATTGTTTCCCCATCACTGTACATTATTTTCTCCCACGATATTTACTTCCCAGATGTACTACTTTTCATTTCTTTGTATTAAATAAAAGGCAACACATTTCAGACATTCTTCCAGCCTGTTCAGTTTCTGCTTATCTTTTCCATCTCCCCTTTCTATATCAAGACTGTTACACATTTTTGTGTAATCTACAACATCATATAACTTTCTTTCCAGCATGGCAGGATTTGTGCTTAGGCAAACCAGGAACACTTAACTGATACTTACTATCTGTCCTATCTAGCTATCTATTTAAAGTAAAGAAGTGCAACATTTCTTAAAATTTAGCCCAAGGTGCTCCCGCTCAAAGAAGAAGCAGCTGTGGTACTCTAGTAGAAGGTGCTGTGTATTTCACCACACAATTTCTGGGCTTTCAGACCCATCCTACCCTATTTCTATCTGATTCATTCTCTAGATAATGGGCAGAAGGCCTGCAAATTGAAACTGTAAAGTAGAACTTCAGTGGGACCACAAAGTACAGGCAAATGCATATTTCTTTTTTAATTTTATTGCAGTCAGACATCAGAGATGCATGCAGTCAGTGAAGTAGCCTGATTGCTGAGTACAGAGTTATTTGTAGATAAGAATGACTAACTGTGTGTTTGCCAATTATCCTGGCTTTGCAAGACTAATGAGATTTATATGAATCAAGCTGGAATACTTTGGCTAATGTTTATGTGAAACAAAGTTGAAATAGTACTCTGGTCATTGTTTTGTATCACAATCAGGCAATCAATTAATGAAGTGATTATGACTGCTGGCTGGAAGGGTAGTCTGTAGATGAAAAAATTGACCATTTCCTTATTGTTCAGTTGAAATGATCATTTGTCTTGCTTTGCAAGACTGTTGTGGATTTGTACGAAGTAGGTCAGAATACTTTATTGTCGATATTGGGTGTTTATGTAAAATTAGCTAGAAATACATTGCTGTGGCCATTGTTATTATTATTATTATTATTACTACTACTATAATTGTTATCATCATTATTATTTTCATCACAACCAGATATCTGAGATGTACGCAATCAACAATGTGGCTATAATCACTAGGTATGGGGACCGTTTGTGGATGAAAATGACTGGCTTTGCTGTTACAAGTTAAACAATCATTACTCTGCAGCTTCAGTTTGTCTGTAGTTAAGCATGAATTGTATACATGCACATGTGTGTGTGTGTTTGTTCATCTTGTGGTAGTCCCAACTTGTCAGGGCAGTGAGGTATCAGTATGTGTGTGTGTGTGTGTGTGTGTGTGTGTGTGTGTGTGTGTGTGTGTGTGTGTGTGTGTGTGTGTGTGTATGATAAAATAATATCACAGATTGTTATCTGCGACACACAATGCTGGAAGCAGTTACGGTTAGCAGAAGAATTAGTCAGCATGTCCTTATCTTTCAAAAAATAAGGCATAAATACATCTCAGAAATATCTAAAGCTTTCTGAAATTCTGGAAGCCTATCAACCCCCACACCCAGGCTTTATTACTGGATTTTAACTCATGCTTGGTAGCACATCTGTCTCAGCTCCCAATTATGCTAAAACCACCCTTTGCTCAGAGATGTGCACAAAACATTACTATAGCTTTTGTGGGAGAATGGGGACTGTGATGTAATTTTCTCTTTAATTTTCTATACAAACAAACCTTAGAGATGGTCACAAAAGGTTTTTGTAGCTTTTGTGGATGTTGTGGATTGTGTGGTCATTATTTCTTTACCTTTCTTCACAGCTAGAACTTATAGGTGTTCACTGAAGGTCATTATCATTTGTCTATTGGCATTGAGTCTAGGAGCAACAAGTTGGAATACATTATTATGATAATTATTTTTTCACTTTTCTGACAAATGAACATCCAGTGTATATACAGGTGGCTATTTTCTATGAGCAGGCATGCAGTGTATATATGTCTGACAGCATGAAATATGTTATTGTGCTCTGTTTGTTCTTTTACTTTCATCCCAGTCTGATATCAGATGGGTACACAGCAGGAGCGGAGGCATGCTGAGTAAATCTATGACATTAGTAACTTGAAATATATAACTGTGTCCTTTTGTTTTTTTCCCTTTACTCTCATCTAATACAAGAGGGTATACAGAAGATGGATATATTTTCTTTTTTTGTGGAGTAAGGAGTCAGCAACTATTCCCAGATATAATATAGGTGTCCTGACAACCATTTTCCTTCTTTGTTTACTGACAAATATGAATACTGAACCTTGGGCACTCTTTTTTATCCTTGAATGAAAAAAGTAAAATTGAACTTCTGTCCTTAGTCATAGTTTTTGATGAGGCCATCATTAGATCAAAATATTGGGAAAGACTGGAAAAAAGCCCTATGATGCTAATTCAACTCTTTCCTTACAGTTCTTATTTTAACGTTTTGACCAGCTAGAGTATTAAAATGATGCAGGAAAAAGCTGAAGAGTAAGACAGAGTCTGAGAAAGCAAGAAAACGGTAATATAGATAGTGTAGGTAGGCCAGGATGAAGGAGGAGGTCATGGTGGACACCAGGAAGGGGAGTTGGAAAGCAGGGATAGAATGGGAGCACCATGTTTGCCTATGACCCATTTCAGTGAAGGCTGACCCTGCTTTCCTAACAATTTGCAAGACCAATTAAAACAGTATTAAAAAGACATGACCCAGTACTGAACTTAGCATTAACATGATCTGCTAAACACTACTGTGTTAATACCAAATAACAGACAGTCCAAAACACAGAAGTGTGATTCCTTCAAGTACCACTTCCACCTAAAGTATTTTAATATCAAGCTCATGAAATGCTTGCAAAACTGTGTAATTCGTGCCCTGCAGTTATAATCCCTTTGTCTGTGTCTGACAAGTTGCTGGACAACAGATGCTCAGTAAAAACATGGTCACCATAATGTTCTGCACTGAGTAAACACTCCATACTCTACCAGCATCCTTTTATTTTTCCAAAAAGGCTATATTTATCTGTATCCATTTGGGTGGCCAGTATTTTACTCAGACTACAACCCTACAGCCCAATTAGATGCTGTCTGATTTGCCTAGTAACTTTTATGTCATGCTGTCAAATGTCAAAAACAAGCATACTATGTTTTCTCTAACATGTTATCTTTGCCACCCTGCACTATATGTATGCCTTAACTATAGGTGAACATTTCTAAAAATATTCATTGTTTTTTCTCTACATTCTTCTGTTGCCTTTTATCCTTGGCTGTAATACAGGCCTTGTACTATTTTATAGCTTACTCTGAATCACTTGCACTCTCATCCTGAAGTGAGTCTTTCTAATGTTGGCACTCTACAGGAGAGACCTACAGGGGTAGTGTTACCTGCCTTCTAATAGCAGCACCCTGTCTGGCAGTTAGTACAAGGATTAAAACCCTGAGCTGTTAATGACCTGCTTCCTGTGCTCATGGTACAGAGTTCATAGGTTCATAGGTGTGTACTAGGCTAATGGCCCTGGAGAATTTACAAGCCTAGCCCATAGGAATACCCTGGCATTGTGCCACCCGACCTTAGATTCCAGTGCCTCTGTCGAGCAGAGCCACTTGACTGATCCCCAGGGTGGATTTTCTATTTCCCATCCACTCATTAAGATTTCTCTTGAAGAGGGCCAGTGAGGTACTCTGCTTAACATGTATGGGAAGTCTATTCCACAGCATGGGCAATCTCTGTGTTATGAACCTGTCCCTCCAGCATGTTCTGTTGATTGTGGTAATAAGGTTGAGGTCTCTGGAGCATGTGATGCGGAGGGATTGAGATTTCTTTAGATGTAGCATTTGTAACAGAGCTAGGTCAGACATGGCTTTGTAAGTCAAGCAGAGATCGCCTCTAAGTAGGCGATATGAGACAGAGAATAGTTGGTGTTTTTTGAGTCTGTCCATATAGAACAAGTGTTTAAGGCCTAGGATCCTCTTTGTGAGGTACCTTTGCAGCCTCTCCAGTTGTTGCAGGTGTCTAGTGAGGTGCATGCCAAATGGGGCATTGTACTCGATGACTGGCCTAATGAGGGAAGAGTAGAGGGAGGCAATGACCTCTTTCTTCCTGGATGCAAAACTCATAGTAATGAGATGTGCCACATAGAAGGACTTTCTGACCACAGTGGCAATGTGGTTGTCAAATCAGAGGCTGCTGTCAACCTGTGTTCCCAGATCTCTTATAACTCCTTCTGTGTTCAATGGACTACCATCGATATGGTAATTTATTGGAACCTGTTTTTTCCCAAAGGGGATGATGACACATTTTTTTGGCATTGAGCTTAAGGCCATGGTTCTGACACCAGTCGTTGGTCTCAGTGAGACCTTTCTGTAGGATGTCAACATTGCTTGGAGAGTTAATAATAGCTCCAACTTGCAATTGTCTGCGAACTTTGTCAGCCAGAGACCCTTCGTGTTGGCCTGGACTTCAGAGAAGTAGATATCAAACAGGAGAGGACCCAGGACCAAACCCTGTGGGACTCCACTCTTGACTAGTTGGCAGTCTGACTTGGAGTAAACAACTTTCACACTGTGGGTTCTATCTGTGAGCCATTTCGCAACCCACCTAGTGATATAGGGGTGGATGCCTTGCTTAGTGAGTTTTTCTATGATTCCTGAGTGGGGAATGGTATCAAAGGCCTTGGTCAGATCAAGGCAGGCTGTATGAACCGCCTTGCCTTCATCCACAGCTCTGGTGACTGACTTAAAGAAGTTAACCAAGTTGAGAAGGCATGATCTACCCTTCGCAAAACCAAACTGTGTGGGATCCAGAGTTTGGAGATTCCCTATATCCTTGTTTATTAGGTCCATGATGATGCGTTCCACAGTTTTGCATATCAGACTCATCAGGCTAATGGGGCGATAGTTCCCAGGGTCTGTAGTCACTCCTCCTTTGTGGAGAGAGATGACTGTAGCAGTAAATCATTCAGTAGGGACAAAGCCTGAGGTGAGGCTGTGATTGAACAGGGCACACCGGTGATGTACCAGTTCACTCTATAGTTCATGTAGAGCACAGCCAGGCATATTGTCAGGTCCCACAGAAGCTGTATTCTTGGCCTTGGAAAGTGCTATTTTAACCTGTGCAGCAGTAATACTGGGTCCCTGGCAATCTACTGGTATTGTGATTGGTCCTCTTGGGGGGGGAGGGGTAAAGTTGGCATTGAATCTGTCGGCCAGTATATTGGCAATATCTGTTGGCTCGGTATAGGAGGTACAATTGTGCAGTAGCTCAGAGCAAATCTGGGGTATTGCCATGGAGATTCCTTACATAAATATAGACGGCCTTGTGGCTGTCTTTACTATCTGCTACAATTCTGTTTTCATAGCTAGCTTTGAAGGATTTGATGAGGGATGTCAACTTTTTTTGAGACTGATAAGGGAGGTTTTCCAGTTTTGGGCCTTCACCTTATTCTGCATCAGTTTCCTCCTTCTGTTGTAGAGTTTGTTTATGGCAGGGGACCATCAGATTGGCTTTCTTTTTTAGAGGAGAATGTCTTAGTTCTATTGGGTATGGCGAGATCCATGCATTTGTGTGCGTGTTTGCACAGTGCATTGGTGTATGATTTTGCGGTCATGCAACTGTTCTTCATTTGCATGGGTGCCGTGAAGTTAGCCACCTCTGTTTGTAGGAGCCCAAAGTTAGCTTTGGAGAAGTTTTTCATGGTGGTTTCCTTTGCAGGGGGATGGGAGGGATGTGGATATCCAAGGTGATTAGTTTTTGGTCGGATCTAACCAGGGAGGAGTTGATTATTGGTGTGGAGCAGTGGTCGCCCATGCTGGTAATAACTAGGTCAAGGCTATTGCTACCTCTAGTGGGGGTAAGAACAAGTTGGTCCAGGGCATTGGAATTAATGAATTCCAGGAAACATTGGGCAAGTGTATTGGTACATGAGTAGCTTTCCCAGTTAATGGAGGGGTAGTTGAAGTTGCCCAGTATGAGAGTGTTAGGTTGGACCCAAATATTCTCCATGGTGCTTAGGAACATGGAGTGTGAGTCTTGGGACATGGTTTGGGACCTATAGCAGGCTATGACCTGAATTGCTGTCTTACTCAATGTTAGCTGCACCTGAAGTATCTCAGATGCGTTATGTTGGGCTACCAGTCTGGAGGTGTGCACATCCTTTATGAATATGGAAACACCCACTGCCTTTGGAGCTTCAGTCCAAGTTCTGGGACTGAAAGGTGTGGAATGAGTTGTAGCCTGCTAGTGCAGGGGTGCTTTCTGCTGCCTTGAACCAAGTCTCTGTTACAGCACAAATATCAATGTTCTCCATTTTAAGGAGTGCTTTGAGTGAGTGCATTTTGAGATTTAGACTTCTAGCGTTGAGCAGCATGACCCTCAAATTGCATTTGTTTGTAGCTGTTATGGTGGTAATTTGGTCTTTGGAGCACTGCCTAAAAAGGGGGTGGGGTGGCAAGAGCCTTGGACAGTATCCGGAAGCCCAGGGGTGACAGATGCAGGCCATCTCTGGCAAAGCATCGAGGTCTGTCAATCATGTCAACCCAGGCATACAGATACTGGATCCCCTTAGAATGACACCAGAAACTTAGCCAATTGTTGAGATCAGTCATTTTCTGCTTGTACTGTGGTATCATTCTGGGTGATAGTAGGATGCTGCTCAGGGTAAGGGTCATACCCGCCTGGGCTACATAATCCGAGAGCTCCTCCATGTATCTCTTCATGTAGTCCAGGAAGGTACATCTCAGGTCATTCGCACCCACATGTACAATGACAGAGTCATATTTGTACTTGTTGTTGAGGGATCTGAGTGAGTGCATTATGTGGTGGATCCTGGCACCTGACAGGCAGCAGACTTTTACTTTCTCCTTATTCCACCTAGTGAGTGGGACATCAGTGTGCCTTACTATCAAATCACCTATGACTAGTGTGTTGGGCATGCTGTTTTGCCTTAGGGGCTTAGGTTGAGTGGCACAATGTTTAAGAGAGTTATGTGTCTCGTGATTAGTGTTGTATTGTGGTGGTTGAGTGCATTTCTGCTTTGGAGGTCTCTGCTGTTTGGGTAGATTTTTATTGAGAGCCTCCATGAAGGTGGGGTGTGTGGTTTGTGTTTTTATGTGAAGGCAGTGCCAGTGTGTGTTCTGGAGGACTATGTGTTCCATGTTGTGTGGTGCAAGTGTTGACCTTCTCCTCTTGACCAGCTATTCTGGTCTTGGCTGGAGAGTGTGTAGCTTCCAATTTGGATATATAAGTGCATCTCTTGCAAGTCTGAGTGTTGGGAGGTAAGAGGAGAGGGTTGCCAGTGTATATTAGGTAGTTGCTACATTGCCTCAAGATGCCCAAATTCACCAGGTTGATAGGAGAAAGCACAGGTAACTGACCTTTAGACATGCCTGGTGGTGTGGGCATCAATAATAAGTACTGGAGCTGTTTCCTTGTAGAACATTTAGTGGTGGTAGCACTTTTGTGTGCTACAATAATTGCTACAAGAAGTCAGGTAAAGTGCCAAACTAATAAGCTAGTAAAAGTGCAGGAGAGGAGTGAACTAGCAGATCTAAGGGAAAAATTGAACAGCAGTCTTTGGCACTGCTCAGAAGCTTACAAACAGTCCTCAGTACTGCAAATCTGCATCAAGACTAGACTAGTTACAGGAAAGGTGGGAAACAAGTGAAAATCCGGCTTTTAAACCAGAAAGTTGAAGAGGATGGAAAACTGCCCAAACAGCCAATAATCTACAATTTCTGGGCCAGAAACCACTCCTCTTATGGTAGATAGGCTACCTAGTGCTTACCACTCCCACTGATAAGCTAGAAGGCTTACCTCCAACACAGAAAGGCTTGGGGGGCTCAGAAGCTTACATACAGTCCTCAGAAGCTTGCATACAGTCCTGGATACAGCAAATCTGTATCGGAACTAGATTAGTTACAGGAAAGGCGGGGAAAGTGCAAATGTGGTCTTTTAAACCAGAAAGTTGAAAGAAATAGAAGAACTGACCAAACGGCCTATAAACTACAATTTCTGGGCCATAAACCACTCCTCTTGTGGTAGACAGGCTACCTAGTGTTTACCACTCCCACTGACAAGCTAGAAGGCTTCCCTCCAACACAGAAAGGCTTGGGGGGCTCAGAAGCTTACAAACAGTTCTGGATACAACAAATCTGTATCTGGCCTAGGCCAGTTACAGGGAAAGGTGGGAAACAAGTGCAAATGCAGGCTTTTAAACCACTAGTTGAAAGAGATGGAAAAAATGCCCAAACGACCAATAAATTACAATTTCTGGGCCAGAAACCAATCCTCTTGTGGTAGATAGGCTACCTGGTGCTTACCACTCCCACTGATTACCTAAAGGCTTCCCTCAACACAGAAAGGCTTGGGGGGCTCAGAAGCTTACAAACAATCCTGGATACAGCAAATCTGTATCTGGACTAGACTAGTTAAAGGAAAGATGGGAAACAAGCGCAAATGCGGACTTTTAAACCAGAAAGTTGAAAGAGATGGAAAAACTGCTCAAATAGCCAATAAACTACAATTTCTGGTCCAGAAGCCACTCCTCTTGTGGTAGATAGGCTACCTAGTGCTTACCACTCCCATTGATAAGCTAGAAGGCTTCCTCCAACACAAAACGGCTTGGGGGACTCAGAAGTTTACAAACAGTCCTGGATACAGCAAATCTGTATCTGGACTAGACTAGTTTCAGAAAAGGCAGGAAATAAGCTTAGATTTTTTTTTACAGAAAAGCAGCTAAAATAGCACTAAAAACAATTCAAGTGCAGTGTAAGCTAGCACACTATCAGCTGAGAAGCACACTCAGTCAAAACACAAGGAGATTTTAGCCAAGTTTTTTTTTTTTTTTTTTTTTTTTTTTTTTTAGTAAGGTGGAAAGGGAGAAAGGAGGAGCAGAAGATAATTCAAGGTTAAGAACCTAAATGGGTTGACCTTCTCAAATGTTCTCTCTGTATTAGGTAGAATGAGCTAATGACACTAGACTGTGAGGAGTGTCTCTGATCAAATATACTGCAGGGGCAGTAAACTGCAAAACCACCAAGTATAAGAAGAAGACACCAAGAGGGAGGGAGGATAGGAAACACAAAAGCTGTTAGACAGGTATTTAACACAGCAAGAATAATGGTGGAAGAAAAACAGCAATGTCAGCACAGATCAGAAGCCAGCAAATATATATCTAAATCAATCAAGCAAAATTTATGACGGCAGAACTTTCAAAAGAAGTGCCAAAACATATACTTATCAGCTTTATATTTCAAATTGTTTGAGAAGCACTCTTAGTCAGAACACAAGGAGTTTCTAGCAATGAATGCAGAGATTTACAAACAGGGAATATTATTTATACCAGCAAGCCTTGAGACAATCAGATAAAACACAAAAGTTGTTAGACCAGTATTTAACACAGCAGGAATAAGTCTGGGAGAAAAACAACAATTTCAGCACAGATCAGAAGCCAGCAAATATATATCTAAATCAATCAAGCAAAAATTAGGACAGTGCAGAACTCTGAACAGAAGTGCCAAAAATATACTTATCAGCTTTATATTTCAAATTATTTGAGAAGCACTGTCAGTCAGAACACAAGGAGTTTCTAGTACCTTCCTATGCCTAGTGTGTCAACGTCAACAAGTCATTCCACCAGACAGGGTTCCTGGGCACCCCTGAAATGTGTTAAATATCATAAAGTATTAGTCTGTTGTAGCCCTTTCAATTACTTTTCATATTCTTTGCTCTTCTTTAGTTTATCATAGAAGCACCTCAGGTTTACATTGTTTTTCAAGTTTCACAGTATCATTCTGCCTAATTTGCTCTCTGTTGTCAGAGGTCTTTACCACAGGACCATTATTTTCAATCCATGTTATATTATTTCTAAGGAAATATGGACTTAGCAAACAATTTCAGTTTTATCAGAACTGCACCCAGATTGCTTTCAAACTGTTCTGTAGAAAGTTACATACATTTCTCAACACAACAACCTGCTATTAAGACTGACTTATAACAGTTGTCAGTCCCAGATTAAAGTTAAGTACTACCTCTTCTGTGACTGACTAGTGGATTTACCAATGACCATTCTTGTGTTGCTTGAGAAAAACAGGATTACAGATTATTTACTTCATTTGTTGACCTGGTGATCCAATTGGACTTAGAGCCCTTTACCAAGGAAGACACTTGAAAAAAAGACTAATAATTTGGTGAAAAGTTAAAGTGTACTTAAAACAGTATATACAGTTTATACAGCTTTAGGACTTTACAGAAAATCAAAATGTATAATCAAAAATGTGAATACAAATAGGAACAATTAGCAATAATTGCATGTGTGTTTTATCCACTGACTGATTATTTTGTAATTTGGTACATGCTACTGAATCCAAAATGCAGCTTAATGTGAGCAGTCCAGGTGGACAGTCAGATGCCTGGGCCACTGTAAGTCATGTCTTCAGTCCTCTAAAATGCTTTATTGCCAACCATGTGTCAAAATAGGAGTAGCTCTGTAATACAAAATATATTGGGTTTATTTGAACTTTGCATAGTTAACTCAAAGTCACTATAGCCTCAGAGGGAAGGGGACTTTTCCCTTTAAAGCATCTTTGTATGGCAAGTGTGTTTTGACATCTGTGCACTCAAACTGCAGTCTTGGATTTGTATTCTTCAAGCTCTCTATTGCCTTGTCCAAGCAGTTCATTGGCAGACATGCTCACCCTCCCATTCCACCTCTTGGGGACTTTTGTTCATTATTTCAGTAGAGTCTGAGCTATTGTGAATGAGTTTGATTCTCATCTCAGAGTGTCTCTTGCTGCTATCTTTTTTTCTTAGATACTTCTAGTTATTTGTTAGTCTGCAATTCAGGGCACTCTCTCTCTTTCTTTTACTGCACCAGATACCTCCTCCTCCTCCACAGTCTGCCATTGCTTCCAGTGGATTGTCTAATGGTGAGACATGGCAATGAGGATTGCATACTTGTTATCGTCACAGTTGCAGACTGCAAGGGGGTGTCCCACAGTCTGCACTGTCAAGTGTCATGCCTTATAAATTAAACATCAGAGTGACCCCATAGACAGTAACAATAGTAATATACTAAGCAATGAGGTCTTACTCACCTGGCTAGTTACTTGATTGGTGACTTTCACTATAATTTCCTTTTCTAGATCATGACCCCGAGAGTCAGAAATTGCTAAATTCTTCACTTCTATCTCAAACTTCAGGTCCTAGAAAAAAAGGGCAACATGGGTGAGTTATGCATCAAAGGCATTTTTTGCATGCATTTAGCTTTGCTTTAATATAATTCAGTCATCTGCACTCTGTGTGGGCTGTCTGATATTTCCTCTGCAGTGGAGAAACAGAAAAAGATTAAAAATATATAACTAAGACGTGGCATCCATTTAACCTTCTTTAATAACTTCATTTTGAGCATAAACAGCTATTGATTACTATTCATAGGATCATAGGTTCATAGGTAGGTACTAGGCTATTGGCCCAAGGGCCTAAGGAAGCCTAGCCAACAAGGTTCCCTGGTTTACGCCACCCAAGAAAGTTATTTTCCTGTGCCCCTGTCGAGCAGGGCCAGAGAAGTGATCCCCGGGGTGTATTTCCTATTTCCCATCCACTCATCAAGATTTTTCTTGAAGAGTGCTAATGAGGAACTTTGCTTGACATTGATGGATAGTTTGTTCCAGAGTATGGGAAGTCTCTGGGACAGGAATCTATCCCTCCAGCATGTCCTGCTTATTGTGGTGACAAGGGTTAGGTCCCTAGAGCATGTAGCTTGGAGGGATTGGGATTTCTTTAGGTGAAGCATGTCCAACAGCTCTGGGTTTGACATAGCTTTATATGTTAGGCAGAGATCACCTTGGAGTAGGCAATATGCTACGGAGTAAAGCTGGAGTTTTTTGAGAAGGTCAGTGTAGGGCATCTGTTTGAGGCCAGTAATCCTCTTTGTGAGGTATTTCTGTGGCCTTTCCAGCTGCTGCAGATGTCTTTTGAGGTACATTCCAAAAGGGGCATTGTACTCTATAATGGATCTAATGAATTCCAATTAGAGGGGAACAATGACCTCTTTTTTCCGGATGAGAACCCTTTTGTGATGAGGTGTGCCACATAGAAGGATTTCCTGACTACTGTGGCGATGTGATTATCAAAGGAGAGACTACTGTCCACCTGGGTCCCAAGGTCTCTTATCACACATTCGGTATTAAGTAGACTGCCGTTTATGTGGTAGTTCATGGGTACAGCGTTTTTACCAAAGGAGATGACAATGTACTTTTTGGCATTGAGCTTGAGGCCATGCCTCTGACACCAGGCATCTGTCTCAGTGAGGCCCTTCTGTAGGATGTCCACATCATTTGGGGACTCGACTATGGCTCTTAGTTTGCAGTCATCTGCGAACTTCATTAGCCAAAGGCTTTCTGTGTTAGCCTGTACTTCAGAGAAGTAGATACCAAACAGGAGAGGTCCCAGGACTGAACCCTGTGGTACTCCACTTGTCACTGGTTTGAAGTCAGATTTGGAGTCTGCAACTTTTAGAGTGTCGGTTCTGTCAGTGAGCCAGTTGGAAACCCATCTTGTGATGTAAGGAATTATACCTAGTTTAGTGAGTTTATCTATAATTCCAGAATGGGGGATGATGTCAAAAGCCCTGTCGAGGTCAAGATAGGCTGTGTGAACCACCTTACCCTTGTCTACAGCTTTGGTGACTGCCTCAAAGAAGTCAATCAGGTTCAGGAGGCATGATCTGCCTTTCACAAACTGGGTGGGGTCCAGAGTTTGGAGGTTACCAATGTCCTTGTTTATGAGTTCCATGATGATACATTCCATGGCCTTACAGACCAGGCTCACCAGGCTAATAGGGCGATAGTTCCTGGGATCAGTGTTGGCTCCCCCTTTGTGGAGCGGGATAACTGTTGCTGTGTGCCATTCAGTGGGCACAAAGCCTGATGTGAGGCTATGACTAAACATGGTGCTAAGGTGGGGAGCTAGTTTGTTCTGAAGTTTTTGTAAAACGCAGCCTGGGATGTTGTCCGGTCCCATGGATGCTGTGTTTTTGGCTTTGGAGAGTGCAGCTTTTACCTGCATATTTATGATTACAGGGACCATGCATTCTTCCTGTATAGATATGGGCCATTTAGGGGATGAGAGGGGGGTAAAGTTAGCACTGAACCTATCTGTCAGGATGTTGGCAATATCAGTTGGTTCTGTAATTTTCGTGCTGTTGTGCAGTAACTCAGAGCAGATCTGGGTGTTGCCATTGAGATTCCTGACATAGCTATAGAATGCTTTGTGGTTGTCCTTAGAATCAGTGGCGATTTTGTTTTTGTAGCTAGCTTTGGAGGATCTTATAAGGGATCTTAGCTTCTTACTGAGGCTGACCATGGAGCTCCTCCACTCATGGGATTTTACTCTCTTTTGCAGCAGTTTCTTCCTTCTGTTGTAGAGTTTGTTTATGGCAGGGGACCACCAGATTGGCTTCCTTTTTTTGGAGGATAGCGTCTTCGTTCTGTTCGGGATAGCATGATCCATGCACTTGTGTAAGTGCTTATAGAGTGCATTTGTATAGGATTCAGCAGTCGTAACTGTATTGTCCATCTGCATGGGTGTCATGAAGTTCGCCACTTCTGTCTTAAAAAGCATAAATATGGCTTTGGAGAAATTTTTTTACTGTGGTTTCCTTAATGGGGGGTGAGATGTGGATATCTAGTGTGATTAGCTTATGGTCGGATCTGACCAAAGAGGAGTTGACTTCAGGTGTGGAACACCGGTCACTCATGCTGGTAATGACTAGGTCTAGGATATTGTGGTCCCTGGTGGGGGTGTGGATAAGTTGATCCAGGGCATTGGAATTTATGAATTCCAGAAAGTGTTGAGTGAAGGAGTTGGTACATGAGTAGTTTTCCCAGTTAATTGTGGGGTAGTTGAAATCACCCATTATTAGGGTGTTTGGTTGAACCCTAATATTTTTCAGTCTATCAAGAAAAGAGGGGTAGGAATCCTGGGGCATGGTGGGGGATCTGTAGCAAGCTACAATTTGGACTGCAGTTTTGCCCAAAGTTAGTTGCACTAGGATAACCTCCGATGCATTATGCTGAGCAACTAACCTGGAGGTGTGGATATCCTTAATGAATATGGACACACCTCCGCCTTTGGTGTTCTGGTCCAGGTTAGATGGCTGAAATGTGTGGCATGAGTTATAACCTGGTATTCAAGGGGTGCACTCTGGAGTCTTGAACCAGGTCTCAGTCACTGCACAGATATCGATGTTCTCCATTTTAAGGAGTGCCTCGAGGGAGTGCATTTTGAGATTTAGACTTCTAGCATTGAGTAGCATTACCCTTAGTTTTTGCTTGCCTGTTCCTGTTATGGTGGTGAATTTGTCATTTGAACCTTGCCTAAAAAAGGCACTATGGGGGTGGCAAGAGCCTTAGCCAGTATCCAGAATCCCAGGGGTGACAGGTGCAGGCCATCTCTGGCAAAGCATCGTGGTCTATCGACCATGTCGTCCCAAGCAGACAGATACTGGATCCCCTTGGAATGACACCAGAAGCTTAGCCAGTTGTTGAAGTCAATCATTTTTGTCCTTGTACTGTGGTATTATTCTGGGCAATGGCAGGATGCTACTCAGGGCTAGGGTCATACCTGCCTGGGCTACAAGATCAGAGAGCTCTTCCATGTCCCTTTTCATGTAGTCCAAGGAGGTACGTCAAAGGTCGTTCACACCAACATGGACAATGACAGAGTCATATTTGTACTTGTTGTGGAGTGACATAAGTGCATGGGTGGTTTACCTTCATAAGTGTGTTATGCACTTATGCGACTCCACTTTGTGCGAAAGGAGGTTTGCAAAGTTGCAAAACCTCTACAAAAAAAATTGTCCGAATGTGCAATGGGCGAATGCACATTGGCATTCGCTCATTGCAGATACGACATTGTGGGTGCAGATTGCACTATAGTGGGGATCGGGAAATGATCCCATTCCCCATTGTAGTGTGATCTCAGAGTTGGTATATTAAAGTAGGGGGGATGTGGGGGGCAGAGCCCTCCACATGGGGGTGCAGCGGGACTTGTTCCCCTGCATTATGATGTGTCTTCGGCGTTTTAGTTCAAAAGTCAGCGAATCAGCTGTTCGATTTGCTGACTTTCGAACTTCTGAGAATGTCGAAGTTTAAATTTCGCAGATTTGGTTCACCCAAATGCATGATCAATATTGTCCATACTGACAATATGAAGGTAAACCTGCATGGGTTATGTGGCGGATCCTGGCACCTGACAGGCAGCTGACAGTAACCTTCTCCTTGTTTAGACTGGTGAGTGGGACATCAGTGTGCCTGACTATGGAGTCGCCTATGACTAGTGTGTTGGGTACGCTGTTTTGCCTTATGAGCTGTGGTTGAGTGGTACACTGAGTCTGTGGGCTATGTGTCATTTGGGTTGTGCTGGGGGTGGAGGTTGATTGCATTTCTGCTTTGGAGGTCTCTGCTGCTTAAGCAGATTATTACTGAGAGCCTCCGCAAATGTTTTTGTGTTTCTATGTGTGGATTTTGGCGGTGAAGGTTTAGTGGGACTATGTGATGAGTGTGGTGTGGTGCAAGTGTTTACCTTCTCCTCTTGACTGTCAATTTCAGTCTTGGATGGAGATAGCTTTACCTCCAGTTTGGCTAGATAAGTGCATCTCTCACAGGTTATAGTGTTGAGTGGTAGGAAGAGAGCGTTGTCTGTGTACATGAGGTAATTGCTACATTGCCCCAAGATGCCCAGATTCATCAGATAGACAGGATAGAACACTGGGAGCTGATCCTTGGACATGCCTGAATAAAAAATTATTTTCCTCTAGACAAGTGAGGAAAGTGAGTACAAGAGCTGTTTTTCTCTAAGCAAGTGAGGAAAGTAAGTACAAAAACTGTTTTCCTCTAGGTAATGAGGAAGGTTAAATGCTGTAGTAATTTGTAGCTTATTTAGTGCTTACAACAAGTTCTGAACAAGTGCTGAGCACGAATAATCTGTATCTGAAGTAGACTAGTTACAGGAAGGAAACAAATGCAAATGCGGCTTTTAAATCAGAAAGTTGAGAGCGATGGAAAAATTGCCCATATGGCCAATAACTACAATTTCTGGGCCAGAAACCACTCCTTATGTTGTAGATAGGTTACCTAGTGCTTACCACTCCCACTGATAAGCTAGAAGGCTTCCCTCCAACACAGAAAGGCTTGAGGGGCTCAGGAGCTTACAAATAGTCCTGGATACAGCAAATCTGTATCTGGACTAGACTAGTTACAGGAAAGGGTGGAAATAAGTGCAAATGTGGGCTTTTAAATCAAAGTTGAGAGAGATGGAAAAACTGCCCAAATGGCCAAAAACTACAACTTCTGGGCCAGACCCACTCCTTATGTGGTAGATAGGTTACCTAGTGCTTACCATTCCCACTGATAAGCTAGAAGGCTTCCCTCCAACACAGAAATGCTTTGGTGGCTCAGGAGCTTAGAAACAGTCCTGGATATTGCAAATCTGTATCTGGACTAGACTAGTTACAGAAAAGGGTGGAAACAAGTGCAAATGTGGGCTTTTAAATCAAAGTTGAGAGAGATGGAAAAACTACCCAAACTGCCAATAACTACAATTTCTGGGCCAGAACCACTCCTTATGTGGTAGATAGGTTACCTAGTGTTTACCACTCTCACTGATAAGATAGCAGGCTTCCCTCCAACACAGACAGGCTTGGGGGGGCTCAGAAGCTTACAAAACAGTCCTGGATATAGCAAATATGTATCTGGACTAGACTAGTTACAAGAAAGGCAGCAAACAAGCGTAATTTTTTTTTTGCTCAGAAGCTTACAAGCAGTCCTGGATACAGCAAATCTGTATCTGGACTAGACTAATTACAGGAAAGGTGGGAAACAAGCGCAAACGTGGGCTTTTAAACCAGAAGGTTGAAAGAGATGGAAAAATTGCCCGAACGGCCAATAAACTACAATTTCTGGGCCAGAAACCACTCTTGTGGTAGATAGGCTACCTAGTGCTTACCACTCCCGCTGATAAGCTAGAAGGCTTCCCTCCAACACATAAAGACTTGGGGGGCTTAGAAGCTTACATACAATCCAGGATACAGCAAATCTGTATCTGGACCTGACTAGTTACAGGAAAGGCAGGAAACAAGCTTAGAAAAATTTATTTTTTTTTGGTAAGTGAAAAGGGAGAAAGGAGAAACAGAAGATAATTCAAAATTAAGGACCTAAGTGGCTTGCCCTTCACAAATGTTATCTCTGTATTAGGTAGAATGAGCTAGTGACAGTAGTCTGGAATAGAGTTGGGACAGAGCTGAACAGATGAGACTGGTAGGAGTGTCTGAAGTCAAAATATGATCTCACTGTACTCAGTTGAGTGAGCAAATGAGATAGACCCAGGAGGAGTGTTCAAACACAAATTTACAGGAGGGGAGGGCAATTCCAAACCCACCAAGGTTAATATCAGAACAAGAACAGGGAGGGCGGGCAGGATGCAGAGACAGAGGGAAACCACAGTATTCTATGAAACAATTAAATATAAAAATAAATAACTAAAGAGAGACACAGACCACAATATTCAATGAAACAATTAAATAGACAGAAAAATAAAATGCAGTACAATCTTTAACACCCTAATTTGAAATGGATGTTTCTGATAGTTAAATATTCTTTGCTAACCAATTGTGTCCCACGATGCTCTTATATAATCTTTATCATTTTTGCTATATACTGTATATCTTTTGGCAATTCCAAGATTGTTCCCTGAGTAGCACATTAATATTTCCTATGTAAGCCTCTGTGTGCTATAAATTTACTTCAATTCTTTCTGTATGTTTTTTTTTCTGTTCAAAAGAATATCTTCCAGTTAGAGCAGAAAATTATGACTCTGAGTTATTAAACAGCTGCCTCTTCGAGAGACTGATTCCTTTATTCTATTTTGCCTTCTGAATGATTCTGAGCAAATCACTTAAGCAAATTGTGCTCCTGTGGTGCCCCTGAAGAGCACACATGTCCAGTGGGCTTACCTGAGTAAAAAAAAAAAAAAAACTACAAATTTATAATTTAAATAAAATTTTTACACTACAATTGTCTTACTGATATATTTAACTTTAGATAAAATTATTTTATATGACAGAGGTGTAGGTCAGCCTAACTGTAGATGACGATGCTTCTTTTTAATGACTATTCTCACACTAACTGTTGCAGTTTGTTTACTTTTTGTCTGAGCAAACACCATTCCAAGAAGCACAACAAAATCAGCTAACCACTTGAATAGGTTGTTAGTTTTTCTCTGAAGCTGCATTTCAAAAGTGAAAGAGTTTATTTATATTTCATTGTATCACTACAAGTTAAAGGGGTAACAGCATACCCTGTATAAGTTATTTCTTTTGATAATATTAATTTTCAAAGGGTGCATGGGCAGTATTGTCAAATATAGCTGAGAATGACCACAGGTTTTCTGGGTACATTCATTTTACAGGATGACCCTCCTATCAAAGTTGAGAACAATTCTGTGCAAACTCTGTGTCCATGAGTGCTTTATGACCTCAGTGATGAGCATAAACTTTGCAGGCACAAGAGAAAAACAAGATGCATAGCATCAAGAATACACAATTCCGTCAAACACTGCCATACACAGAATGACACCATGACAAAATGACAAAGGACTTATTTTAGGAAACAACTGTAGTGACTTTGTTATGACAATAAGTTGACTGCAAAATCATGTCATGCAACAACAACAACAACAAAAATGATCTGTTGGATGCATAACTAAAATGCATAAAGGTTATAAAATATTAAAGTATTTTAATTAACACTTAATAGACAATTTGCATATAATATTTAGTCTGAGGTCCTAAGACATCCTATGGAGTTTAGACACAAGGGAGACGAGTCATTACACTTAAAACACAGTATAAGCATCTCCTTTCCCATTCTCTTCTACTAAGTAAAATATGTTCATGACGTGTATTGACCAGCATTGGCAAATACAATTACAAACATAGACATTATCTGTAACTAAGGATGGCTGAGATAGCTGACTCTCAGGATTTTCTGCTACTACTGAATCATTTCTGAAGTATAGTTAGTCTTCAGCTTTGTAGTGAGTCATTTTGCCAGGTTTTCTATATGCATGTCTCATGTATTCTTAAACTCTGTCCCCATGCAACATGATGAATGACTTATGCATAACCAGCAAATCACGTCACAAAATCTACTTGCATTACCAAAACATGACTTTGCAAAACAACGTTCACTGACTATACATTATCAGATTGCCCAGACACCAAAACTTACCTTCTATAAAGATATACCCATGGGCGCCAGAACCATAAAGCAGGGGGGGGGGTGCAGAAACCCCACACAGTTTCAACAGCTGCCCAATGTGCACTGAAAGTGCTGTTGGAGTAGCGATTACATGGAATCATTTGCATTTCTAAGGAAACCACAAGCTCATGTAGCTGGAAAATGACAATTTGAGCAATAAATCATCATTTTCTTGCTGCCTGAGCTCACCGTGAACATGGAACTGCCTGTGTGAGTGTTTTCTAAGGCATACTGATCAATATCTTTCATCAAGAGTTTTGGATAAAGCCAAAAATAAGAGCGGAATAAAGGCTCAAAACTAGGGACAATTTGTAACTATTACTTATTCATTTAAAGTTTTAACAGAATGGGTTTCACATTAACATGCATTTTCAGAACAATAAAAGTATGAAACGTTAATGTCTGGCATTAGTGGCTGAATGTAATCCTCTGCATACCTCTCAACTTTTTTTTTAAGAAATCTGGACAAAGCCAAAAATGATCAGGGGATAAAAGGCCAAAATCAGAAACAGATTTTTAATATTATTCTTATAAACTCAGAAAGGAGTTAGAACAAAGGGTTTTGCACTAGCATTAGATTTCTGAAGGGTATAAAGTCCCAGACTCAAATATTTCATTAAGTGAGCATAATCCTGGTTTGCCAGATTTTATGAAGACCATACCTAAAACATGAGGCAATAATCTGGACATTCTGCAAAATTTTGGACAGTTGATACATACAGATCCTAAGTGATTTACCAAAAAATCAAATATTTTACAAGGGACATGACAAAAATAGGAGGCAAAAGCAGGCATGTTCTACAAAATTCTGGACAGTTTGATTATCGACTGATTGTCGTTTGTTTACCAAGTAAGCAAGACCCCTTTCAGACACAAGCCAGGATCAATAGCAGTAAAGTAAAGTAAGACATTGAATTCATGTTACTATTTCATGCAGTTGAGATGTATTATCTACAAGTAAGTTTAATTTCCATAAGCTGGTGCAGACTTGCATGTTTTTGCCTTTCACCCACTGATACCAGGATAGACTTTCACTCTCCTAATGGCATGTTTTAGGCAGCATTTTTCACAGTGGTAGATTTCACTGGTGCTAGACTGATTTATAATGTAGTAATCATTTTGCTGTATTTAATTATTCATTCATTCATTCATTCATTCATTCATTCATTCATTCATTCATTCATTCTCTTGAACCCACTTTATGATGTTGAAGTTCATTATGAGTGTAGGCAGGGATGTCCTGACAAGCTATGAGAGTAAGCCATAAAAACAGTTTAGATTCATCGATGTTCCAAGGCCAACTAATCTTATGATGATTCATGCTTTACTAATACTTTCCTTCAGGCAGCACCTCCTTTCTCCATGAGGCCCATACCAGTACAACCCAGAGTAAATTGCAGATACCCATCCGCTTACTAGTTTATGTTTAAAGATAGTGAATCACACTGCTTAACATGTTAGGGAAGTTTATTTCAAAAGACTGTGAGGTGCTGACTTATAAGCAGGCCTCCCCACTGTGTTGTATTTATCTGATGTTGAAGATTTAGGCCCCTGGTTCAGATATTGTGATGATACTGGACTTGTGGAGAAACAGGAGATCCAGGACAACTAGGTCTCTAATGGTGCAGTAAGCAAGAGAGCTCTCACTTCAAAAGTCTGCAAGACACTGAATAAATGCAGAGAGTTTCCTGCCTCTCTTGGTAGCTCAGGGAATTTAGGCCTGTGATTTTATTTGCTTAGGAGCCTTTGGGATTTTTTAAATTGTTTGATATGTTTAGCAAGATACATCAATGCTGAAAAATGTTGACTATAAGGGAGTGATTTCCTCTTTAGACTGCAATGATATTCTCATGGCAATTAGGTGGGCTAAATAAAAGTCTTTCCTGACTACAGTTGTCACATGATAGTCAAAAGAAAGGGAGCTGTCAGCCCAGGTTTCTAGGTCCTTGACAAAATTTTCATTTTGTAGTGGTGTGTGGGATACACAGTATGATTAGGGGAGGGGTTGCATATCAAAAGTGACACTATACTTTTTTGCATTTAGTTTGAGTTCATTTTTATTACACCAAGGGCTTACTTGGGAGAGTTCATTAAAGGGAGTTTGGGTATCATAGGGTGACTTAATAACAATCTCCAATTTGCAGTTATATGCAAAGTTTAAGTGCCAGTGGTCTTGGTCCTCCACTTGGAGATCTGAGAAGTAAATACCAAAACAAGAGGTCTCAGCACCGAGCCCTGAGAAACACTGTTGGTCACTTTCATGCTTACTGATGAGGCGTCTGCAGCTCACAGTGTAAAATCAAGCATTGTGCACACTTTTTTATCCAGGTGTTATAGTGTTTTGAAATGTTTTATGCAGATTAACAAACCTTTTGATAAGCTGTGTGATGTACTTAAATGGGGAAGTCCCTGGCAGTACTACTGAATATTTTGACTCTTGATTTTGGTGAGATGAAACCCTTAGAAAAGGACTCCATGGAACCCATTCTGTCCACTGCACCCACCCCCTATGTGTCCCCTACTTTTCCTCCATCCTGGCATTACCACACCATTTAGATAACGTTTTATTTGTTTTCACATACTCTATTAAACTTCAGATTTTTCCTGTATTGTTTCACTATAGTCTAACTGTCCATGATTATACTATAATAAATGAGGAGGAATTAATCAAACTAAACCAGAGACCTCAGCCACCCCCCAAAAAAAAATCCATTGGGCTCCAGATGCTCTGATTTAAAATCTTTTTTCAAACCTTTTGAGAGAAATATGGCATAAACAAAAATTGTGGCTAAAGAAAGTAATTCATTTTTACACTTCATTTTCTCCTGCATCCTCTCACCACTCACTCCCTGAATGGCCAAGGCTGCAGTGTCATAACTGTGCAGAAAATAATAGGAGTGAACTGATAGTCTGGAGGCTGCTTGGCCTACAGAAGCCATGAGATTTTAGATGCTGTAAGGTACATTTTATATTTTTCCCCAGCCTTTTGTTACAATTATGACATGGACAAAAATCATGACTAACTAAAGAAATTCAGTTGTTTTTTCTTTCAAGGAAAAAATAAGTTGAGCCCAAGGCTTAATGATCAAAGCTGACAAAAAGTAGTTCCCAATAACCTGAGAAGATAAGTGCTTGTAAAGAGACAGGAATCGTGGCTTAGACTACTGTCTACCTCCATGTCAAAAGTAAAAAAAAAAGAAAAGTAAAAAAAAAGATAGTCACCTCTTGTGTGATGTATGATGAAAATGTGTCTTGCAAATGTAATTTTAATTTATGACCGCCACCACCCCCCACACACAGACATCTTCAATGGCTAGACAAAACACGTATTTACTTTGTCAGTTTTGCACTGTAAGGTAATAGCATTTTGCTGCTGATCACATGAAATGTAATGCTCATCCCTTTCTTAGTATGATGTAAGGACTATCACTGTCCAAAAGCTAAAAACTAATGATAAACATTGCATTTCAACAAACAGTCTCAGTTCTTGATGAAAGCCATTACAATCTAAACTATGACGAGCAGAAAGAATGCTTGATTATGAATGTTCAAGAATACTTTTCTTCGGGGATGGTTTCTCAGTATGTAGTCCAGTTAAAACATATGTATTATAATATAAATGATAATTAAGGGACCAGTTTTGTAATCACACTAAAGCACTCCATGAGATAAGTTATATGGGACAATGGATTTTTTTTTAATTTGAAACACTTGGTGGCATTTATAGCTCAGCTCATCCAGTAAGAGCCATCATTTCATATAACACACAAATACTTCTCATTGCTTAAGAATACTGGTCATAGTAAGCATTTATGTCTTGAACAAATACAGTGTCATAAAATTTCCATTTTTAGTGTACTCATGGAACCAGTTTACATATGTAACTTACTCTTGCATTCAGCACCAGTGTTTTACTTTTTATTTCAATGAGACCAACAATTATTAAATAATGTGATTTAAAAATGTAAGCTTTGAAAGGAAACCTCCTGCCCAAAAATTGCTTTGTGTGACCATAAGAAGTGAACTCAGTAACATCTCTCCTATCCACTGAAGGCAGCTATACATAATACTTCAAATGTACTGTATTATGAAACTGGTACAAAATGGCAAAAGTACATTATTTATTTGAAACATACATCTATTAAATAAGTTACTGAAATTACAGACTTATGCAAGGATGTTTTGCTTTATTTTACCGATAGTTCACTAAATGAGGATGATGGTTGATCTAAAGGATCATTTTCAGTCATAACCACAACAAAGAAACATAAATCCCCAGATTCACGAAACCTCCGTGTAAGACTTAATATGTCTTACTCGGAGGTTGCAGTTGAATGGTATGACATCAGCGTGCCATGAATATTCATGAGGGCACGCTGACTCAACCGTAACTCTTACACGGACTGAGTAGGAAAGCAGGGGGCGTGTCCAACTGCCAAGCAGTCTAAATGCCCACGCCCCTGCAAGGTTTTAAAAAGCATAATGTCAACACACAAGAGCGCGTTCGCTCAAATGTACTTGCAGCCAACACTGTAAACCCCCATCACACTTATATAAAGTAAATAATTATTTTTTTTTTAAATCTACGATATAGCTGCCCGTATTTGCGTGTGTGTGTGCGCGGGTGTGCCCATTGCTTAACTGTAGTTAGCAATTCCGGCATGGAAGAGCATAAGAAAGAATGTTTATGCAAATCACACCAAAATGCAATAGTGTAATGGTAGAGTGTATGCACAAAGAGGAGGCATTCACGGTGTGAGTCCCACCACTCTCTTTTGTATTTATGTTGTAAATCAGTATATGAAATAATACCAGACATATATGATTAAAATATTAGTAAAAGCAGTGAAATGGCCAATGTATCAGTGAACAAAATATATATATTTTAAAGGATCCAGATATATAATAGCCTGCCATTAAGCAGCACTTTACCCAGCTAAACAGAGGTGCCCAAAGTTTAAAAGCGCTTTACCCAACGCAATACAGGTGCCCATAGCTTAATAACACTTTACCCAGCACAATAGAGTTGGCCAAAGTTTAAATGCGCTTTACCCAGCACAATGTGTTTGAGCGGATGTGCATGCCACACCAACCAGGACACCAGGGAGCAACGTAGAGCTAAGTTGCTTAAAAGTAGCCACACCCCCTAGCCTGTCTAGACAGTATTAAAATAAAAGAATAACAAGGTTCAAACCCAGGACCCTGTGCACCATAATCAAAGTACAGAACCACTAAGCCATGACAGCTTAGAAGAAACAGCTACTATTAGCATACATATACTTAAAAATGGTAGATTAACCATTACTAAGCATGTCTGCAGTCAGCCTAGAATTCTCAAAAATGGCCAGTCACAAAAAAGTGTGTGAAATGCGGCATATTTAAGCCCCATAGGCAGGAATACTCACCATAACTGATTGTAGCTCACATTTGCAGTCAGAATGGCAGGTGCAGGAGAGGGTTCTCGCTTCCGAGCGCAGCGTTGGGGCATCGAGGAGTCGAAATACATGGTTTGGCTCCTTGTCCACCGTCATGAGTCCAGACTCCTGCAGGGCCAGTTCCAAAGGACGGAGTACAAGGCTGAGGCTTGGAACCGGTTAGCTCATGACCTCACCAGTGCCACAGATGTTCCTCACACCGATGAGCAGGTCCGTCACCACCATGCAGACCTGAAGAGATGGAAGGAGGACCACCTGAACCAATGGATAAAGGAGGCCCGTGGGATGCAGGATGCCCCACGACTGAGTAAGTAGCCATAGAATGCAGTATGTAAGAATTGATAATTGATTCTGTATAACAGATAGGTATGTCTCAATATCCCTTCATTTATTTTACAGCTGCAGGTGACCGTGCTGAGAATCAGCAAGCCTATGCTGATAGGCTGCAAAGGCTGCGCCACCAGGCAGGTTAGTAAAAATTCTGCATGTTTTGTTATATAAAATAGGGGAGAGAGCATGAAATAAAGTGTTGTAGTACAATAATACAGCCATAAAATGGCCTCAATAAGTCCTCTGCATGTACTGTCATATGAAATAGTCATAGTGCCAGAAAAAGAGCGTAGTAACCCATTAAGAAAGGTAACATATGTCTGGAATAAAATCTCTGCAGGTACTGTCATATAATATATGTGAGTGAGCCTGCAAAAGTGTGCTCTAACCCATTAAAAAAGGTATAATATGTCTTGAATATGTCTGCCATATGCACTGTTATAACAAATAAAGGAGTGAGCCTGTGGAAAAGTGTGTAATGTCAGTAATAAAGGTTTAAAACCTGGAGTGTGTGTGTGTCACTTAGTTTGAAATGTTGTACCCTTGCATTATACAAATAGTATTGTGTAAGAAAGTGCTGGCAACCCAGAGTTCTGCAGTCCCATCTACAGTGGGTGATGGAAGTGCTAGTAGCTGTGAAGCATATATACAGTCCTCAACAGTCAGTTACTGGCTGGCATGCATAAGTAAATCTGGCACACGAGTAGCATGCTAATATGTTCCCCAGAAATGTGAGTGTGCTTCAATAAATGCAGGGTTCTGTACAAATTGAAGTGAAAATGTCATGTGAAAACATCCAGATATGTAGATAAAGAAATATAAATGCAACCATGAAATATGTAGCAGTAACATCTGCATCTTGGACAGTTAGTATGTCAGATATAGGTCAAGTATATATTGAACTAGCCAAACCAATTACACAACCTAATGCATGGTGGCAAGTGTAATAATACATGTAGGAAATATACACTTGCAGTCACTAGGAATGTAGTGTAGAGTAAAAGTGATTATAAGATGTTAACTGAGGTTTTTTCTACACCCTACTGTTTGTGCATAAACCATGCAATTCCACACCTCAATGGGTATGTGTAATCTTAAATATTTGTTGGGACATATGTCCTATTGTTTTATAAATATTTGCATTCATGATGCATGTGCCCTGTTCAAACACCATGTTCATGGTGGTCTATTGCTACCAAACATCCCTGCATGCTATCCACTGTCGTTCAATATATGCATGTGTTATGCTTGCTGTTCAACTGTTGGAACCTTGGTGTGTTGAGTTAATGGGAATATTACTGCATGCTATTACAACTAATTTGGAATGCTGTTGTTTATGTTGTAATTAAACACACCTAATCACAGAACGTATGGGAAGGCCAGTCCCAGCGGACCCACCTGTCCCTCCTCAGTTGGCGAGTGCACCTGGCACCAGCAGCTCCGGTGCCCAGCCCGGGCTCCCCTCCTCCGTTGGTCCTGTGCCACCTTCAGGTGGAAGCACTGCAAGGGATGGGGCTTGACCCCCCGTGCAAGCGTGGGCGGAGAAGGGCCACCTGTCACCCTTCGAAGGGTCCGGGCTGTGGTGCGTAGGGAGATTCAGCGTTCAGTCGCTGATCCCCTATGTCAGCTTGAGGCAAGAGTGGCGCATCTCTCGGGTGAGCCTTCTCATCCTACTCAGCCCACAGCCACCCTCGGGCTGTGAAGGTGCAGTGGTGACTGCCCATGGGTGGGGATCTCAGTTCCACTGTTACCATCTGTGGGCTCATGGGCTTGCGATTTCCAAACAACCTTCCCCGTCAATTGTGTTCATTCACCCCATGTGTCAAATTCTGCCCCTGTATGCATCTTGTTTGTCTTGTCTGTTTACCTCCCCAAATATACCTACATCCCCTACCTCACATTCCACTCTCACCTGAAAAAAAAAAATTAAAAAAAGGGCAATCTGTTCCCAAAAAAAAATTACGCCCCATACATAGCTGCCCATTTCGTACACATGTCTGCCGAACATGTAAACTGATAATTATAATTGGCAGTACAACATACTCTGTTGTCCTCACCCCTCTCTCAGGGGTGGAAGGTTGCAAATTTCACACCAAATTACGAACATATGCACAGCTGTTGCTGGTAAAGAAATGGGCAGCTATGGGCCTTCCCTACACCCTTCCTGCACATCCCAGCTGGTTTCCCTACTGTCTTTCCCTCTTTGTGCCCCCTTTTTCACCACTTTCCTATCTCCCAATTTTCTTTTCTTTCAAAGAAATTAGCACAGGGGTTAGCGGGAGTAAGCACATTTTAAGCAGTAGTTAGCGGGGGTGCCCGAGTGTGAGCTTGTGTGTGCTTAGCTAAGCAGGACAGGGCCCTTGTATTGCTCAGCAGCAAAATAAAATACACCTGTCAGTCTTGAACCATAGACCTTGGGCTCACCAGTCTGCATGAAGTACCACTAGACCACAGCAGATATACAATTACTTGGTGCTGAAAGAAGTATATCATGCATTACAATGGGTGAATGTAAAGGGAGAATAGGAATGGCATAACACAAATCATATTCTGTGGCCCTTAACCAGCAAGTGTTGTGGAATTGCATGACATGACTGTGAAAAGAGAACCAGCCATGCTAGTAGGGAATAATGTTACAGTAGCACGTTACAAACCCCACACAGTATCAGAGCAGGATAAACACTGGCATATTTGAATAGGTCAGAGGCCAGACCTCCCAACTGTGACTGGTTTACAGGGATGTCCCTGATTTGCAAAGAAATGTTAGCTGTGCCCCTCAGACTCCCTGTGAAATGTAGTAACAGTAGGCAGAAAGGTGGGGAATCTCACTTAATGATAAATGTCAATAAGTGAGAGTAATCACTGCTTGCACATCAGAAAAGGTGTAGTAATACATATGCTCAGAATCCACCAAAGTCGCAACTGCAAAATATCTGAAATATATCACAGGTGTATCCCACTGATATGTACCTTCCCCTGAGGCTGTTCATATATATACTTGAGAGTATCTGAGGCCTGGAAGGGGCAGAAACACACAGGCATATCAGCCTGTCTGCTGTTACACACTATGCGAATAGCTGTAGAATGAATTCCACAAGCATGCCCCTTATGTAGGAGTACAACACAGAAATATCAAAGGATGTAGCCATGTACTGCTTGCAACCACCTGTGACAATGCCATTGTTCAGGTGCTGAAAAGACTGGTGTGGTGCACAGTCAATGAATACTAGGCTAACCTCTGTCTACCATCTGGACATGTCCACAGGTGGGAGCTACTCAGACAGATTACTAGCCTTTATAGACTTACAGGTACACAGCAACTCTGCATGTTCAGCAAGATAAACATCACATGATAATAAATAATTCACTCTGTAGTTCTGCACCCCTACCCAAAGGTACTATATACCCATGTAGTCAGGCACAACCAAGGGTGTAGGTAGGCATACACAGTAGTGAAATATGTCCAGTTGTCCTGAGCAGACTGTGCTAATGTCAACACAAACCACAAACTGTTCAGAAGTGAGTAACATACTAATGACAGTATAGCAGTTCACAAACAGTGCATGTGCCTGATATTCATAATTGGTAGTACAACATACTTAGTTGTCCTCACCCCTCTCTCAGGGGTGGAAGGTTTCAAATATCCCCCCTAATGTATTGCATATGCACAGCTGTTGCTGGTAAAGAAATGGGCAGCTATGGACCTTCTCCACACCCATCCTGTACATCCTGAGCTGGATTCCCTACTGTCTTCCCCTCTTTGTGCACCCTTTATCACCACATTCCTATCTCCCCATTTACTTTTCTGACAAAGAAATGAGCGCAGGAGTTAGCGGGAGTGAGCACTTGTAAACAGTAGTAAGCGGGTTTGCACCAGTGTGCGCATGTGTGCTCTTAGCTTAGCATTGCTAAGATATGATAAGCTAAGCCAAGCTTAGGTTAGTATTGCTAAAGTAAAATAAGCTAAGCTTAGCTTAGCATCGCTAAGCATTGCGCAAACCCACGCAAACCCACTTACAACTGCTTAAAAGTGCCTTAGTCACTCTGTATGACAGGGCCCTTGTACTGCTCAGCAGCAAAATAAAATACCCTTGTCAATCTCAAACCCCACACCTTGGACTCACCAGTCTGCATGACGTACCACTAAGCCACAGCAGATATACAATAACTTGGTGCTGAAAGAAATATAACATGCATTACAATGAGTAAATGTAAAGGGAAAATAGGAAAGCCATAGGAATACATTGCAATAACTACTGTTGTATGCCAGTTAATTCTCTAATTCGAAAAGAAAGTACATACTCCCATGTATTCAGTGTTAGCATTAGGAGGTGTGAGTAAACCTACACACTGAGAAGAGTGTACTGGAAGAAGCAACAGTCAGGTTTCAGTACAACATGCATTTCACTGGCTACAACCCAGCTTCAGATACGAGACATATACCAACCTTCTGACTGAGACAACAGTGTCCACAGCAAACAAGCATGGTCCCCACCTTGCAAAACTGAAAGGGCTACACCTACCTAACCTATCATTTTATAGCAGTGTCCTGAAATCACAGTGAGAACTGCAATTACCACACAGCAGGCTGCATGCAATTACTAAATGGTGGGCACCAATTGGTGCAGAGGCCATCACATGCACATGTGCAGATACCTAGAAAAGCAGCCTGTATCTGCTGTCCACACATGCAATAATATCATTGCACCAACTGGGAGAGAGAGAGAGAGAGTGAGAGCGCAAGTGAGAGAGACAGACAGAGACAGACAGACAGACAGACGGATACAAACAGGCAGAAGGAGACAGACACTGAAAAGAAAGACCAACACACAGAGGAAACCAAAACCAAAAAAAAATAAAAAAAATCAACACCTACAACAGACAGAACTGAGGAATAGAAAGGTTAGGTATGTAACAGATATGTATTTGCTGACATCCGAATGATGTGTCTGAAGAGTACTCTATATACTGTGAATCATCCATATGTGGCAGCAGTCCGTATCTATATGTACATGCACATTTGCATAGGGCAAGGGACATACTGCAACTGTTAGTGAAGGCTGGACATATGTATGTTGTTGAAGGCTGCTATGTGCACATATGCATGTAGGTTGTAGTTTGTGGCATTGCAGACAGCAAGCAGTGCCAGTATATGTCATGTGGTGATTAAACGCTGTGGGACTGAGCTACAGGCAGTAAGGCCTGCTACAGCTATATGGCCTGAGGACAGCAGAATGCATTCTGCACAACATTGTGGAATAGTATTACATAACCGTATGTCTCACAACTGTTGCATAATTGACATCCCCACCATGAAAGGTGGGCAGTATATGTGCCTATAGGGGCAGCTGTATGTACAACAATGGATGTTTAGATGTATGTGTGTGTGTGTGTGTGCATATATATATATATATATATAGATATATATATATATATATATATATATATATATATGTGTGTGTGTGTGTGTGTGTGTGTGTGTGTGTGTGTGTGTGTGTGTATATATATATATATATATATATATATATATATATATATATACATATATAGATATATATATATATATATATATATATATATATAGATATATAGAATTATAGATATATAGAATTATAGATATATAGATCTATATATAGATATATACATATATATACATATATAGATAGATATAGATATATATAGATATATATGGATATATATAGATATATATGGATATATATGGATAAATATAGATATATATGGATATATATGGATATATATAGATATTTTATTTTATTTATTTATTTATTTATTTTACATTTGTTGACCGGGCTAGTCTAACTGGATATATTTCCATTTTCAGTAGAGGCCCGGGGAGAAAAGCTCCAAGTTTTAGTACATAGTAAAAAAATCAGTCTACATAAAAGTTAAGACAGTCAAATCAGTAAACAGAAAAAAAAACTAAAAATGATAAAATATATACATTTTTTTTTTGAGCTGAATAGAAGAACAATATTTTCAGGTAGCTTAGAATAAAAGAAAGGATAAAGTGAGAAAAAGGTGGGGTAAAGATAGGAAAGGTATTGGAGATATAATAGGATGAGTAGAGGATTAGATTATTTTCATAGGGCTAAAAAAGTTACCTTTATGAAGGGGAGGCAAAACATACACCTAAGAAGCAAAAAAATGAAATGAATGGCAAGACACTGCTATGGAAAAATCTTCTTCTTTAATAAAACGATAAAATCCAAGTGGTGAGTGCTTTCGGGTACAACAACCCTTCATCAGACCATTGTTGTACCCGAAAGCACTCACTTTCGTTTTTTTGCTGCTATTTTGTTTTTGCTTGGTAAGACTTTGGCTGGAGCACTGAACTTTCTCTTTTTTATATTTTTTATTTATACACCTAAGAAGAGAGAAAAGAAAGGAAGCTTTTGAGTACTTGTTCAAAGGGTAAGTTTCCTGTGTTAAGGAGTGGCTGTGGAACTTTAGAAAACATTTATTGGGTTATTGGTTAGAGAAAGGGGAGAAGGAAAGGGAGATGGGAGACAGAAGAGCAAGCTAGACTGGGTTAATACAGGGGCAGAGCCATTTTTTATTAAGGTACAATTTGAGATTCTTCTTGAAAATAGGAAGAGAAGTCAGGGATGTGATATCAGCGGGTAATGTGTTCCAGTGTTTCCCAACTGAGTTGGAGAATAAGCCATCTCCTGCAGAGTTATTAGGTGTAATAATGTTGTTCAGAAGTTTGTTAGAGGAGCATAGATGTTTCAGGTTATAATAAGGGGTAATAAGGCTGGGGAGTATTGGAGTTTTTGTGGGTTGGTACAGGGTTTTGTGAGCTATTAGTAGTTGTTGAAGTTTAATCTGATTAGGAAGTTCGAGCCAGCCAAGTTGTCTTAGATTAATGCAGTGGTGGGTTCTAAAAGGAGATTCGGTAGCAAATCTAGCAATGTTGTTGTAGGATGTAACTAGTTTATTAAGGTTTTTTTTGACAAGTTGGCATAAATAGGACATGCATAGAGTAAAGTAAAGATTAGATGGGTCCTGGCTAGGGTAATTCTAGTAGCTGGGGTAAGAAATGGTTTAATTCTATATAGGGTTCTTATTTTTTTGTTTACACTTTTTATAGTAGAGTTAATGTGATTCTCAAAACTGAGTTTATTATCTATTGTAATTCCTAGAAGTTTTGTGGTGGTTTCAGGGGAAATACTAGTATTGTTGTTTGAAGTGATTGAGAAATGTAGGGGGATTTGGTTACATGTTGGGGAGAAGAGTAGAAGTTTTGTTTTCTTAGGGTTGAGTAGGAGGCAGTGTTGGGAAAACCAATGTTCAACTGTGTTAAAGGCTTTTTGTGTGAGAGACTGAAGTTCAGCATAAGAGGTAGCTGTGCAGATAATAGTGGAGTCATCTGCATATTGAATACAGTTAGAAAAAGGGATAGCTGATTGAAGGTCATTGATAAAGATGGAAAAAAGAAGTGGACCTAAGATAGAGCCTTGTGGAACTGCTAGGGAAATAGGAAGGCGGTCAGATATTGAGTTTTTCCAGACTACTGCTTGTTGACAGTTTTCGAGGTAAGATTGAAACCAAGTTAAGCTGTTAGGATCCAGTGATAGATAATTGAGAATGTGGAGGAGCATTTTGTGATTTACCATGTCAAAGGCTTTAGATAGGTCAATGAATAGTGCAGAAGAAAGATTGTTTAAGTTGCGGTTAGTGTTGATGGTATTTGTGAAGGAGAGCAGAGCAGTGGTGGTACTGTGGGAAGGTCTGAAGCCATATTGACAGCTAGCAAGTAGGTTGTTTTGGAGAAGATGATTTAGGAGTTGTTTATGGATACATTTTTCTAAGATTTTGGCAATAGGCGATAATAAAGCAATGGGACGATAGTTAGATAGATCAATAGAGTTTCCTCCTGTGTGAAGTGGGATGATGTTGGATATTTTCCAAATATCAGGAACAGTTTCTTCATTGATGGATCTATTTATTAAAATAGAGATAGGATAAGCTACAGCTTTGGCTCCTATTTGCAGAAACCCAGCAGGGAGTTTGTCTTCAGAGGGTGAGGAGGGTTTTAGTTTTTGAAGTAGTGAAGAAATATATGATGTAGGGATGGGATGGAAGTGAAATGAGGGTGGTGTATTAACAGAGAAGGAGTGTAGATTTGAGGTGTCAGGAGACAGGTGACTAGCCAGGTTTTGTATAGTATTTGTGAAGTAGGAATTAAAGGAATTAACTATTTGTATAGGGTTATCAGGGTTAGAGTCCTGTGGGTTGGGTGTGATTGATTGGCCTGGGGATAGTAGATTATTAATGGTGGTCCAAAATTTTTTAGGTTCCTTATTGGATATTTGTTGTAGACGAAGGCAGTAGTTCTGTTTATCAGATAGTATGGCTTTTTTTGTTTTGTTCCTACAGTCACGAAAGGTTTGATGGTCAGCTTGTTTTTTGAAAGTACGCCATTTTGCCCAGTTTTTGTTTCTGGTTATGATAAGTTGCCTAGTATTGTTGCTTTTCCAGGGGGCGGGTTTGGTTTTGATTCTAATCTTGCGTATGGGTACATGCTGATCTAAAATAGATAAGAATGTGGAGTTGAAGTATTGTACAGCATCATTGAGAGGTAATGACTTTAGAGGAGTCCAGTTACAGTGATGTAGTTGTGCGAGAAAAAGTTCTGAGTTAAATTTTTTTTTAAAGCGTAATGTATGGAAAGAGGTAGGAAATGTGATGCTAGATTTTTTTCTTATAATATAAGTTAACATGTGGTCGCTTAGATCATCTGGTAGGGTGCCTGAGGAGTAGGTTTATTGGGGAGTATTAGTAAGTATCCAGTCCAAAATGGAGTCTTTATTGTTGCTTTTGTTAATTCTGGTCGGACCTGAGATAAGTTGAGAGAAGACATGGAGATTAATATGGGAAGTGGGGTGTGACTGGTTGCAGTGATTCCAATCAATATTTAGGCCACCGAGTATTATTGTTTCTTGTGGAACAGAGGATGCAAGCCAGTTGAGAATGTTCTCGAGGGTGGTAATATTATTTCCTGGGGGGAGATATGTACAAATAATATAGATGGCTTTACTTTTGTTTAGTTGAAGTTTAGAGCATATAAGTTCGGCATTATTGATTGTGGGGAGGTTCAAGTTAATGGTGCTGATTTGTAGGTGAGTTTTGTAAAGAATAACAACACCTCCTCCCTTTTTTGTTGTTCGGTCTAGTCTAATTATATTATAGCCTGGTGGGGTAATTTCACGGTCTTTAATAGTGGGTTTTAGCCATGTTTCAGATAGGCATAGGATGTCAAATTGGTTGACATCAAGGAGTGCATGTAGTTGTGCAATTTTGTTGCAAATACTATGTATATTCAGATGAGCTATGGTTAGAGAGTTGGTAGATCTGGTTGCAGGTATGTCATTGACAGGGTTGTCATTGTTTTCAGTATCTAAGGTCTGGGTGCGATGTGGGCCAGGGTTTGGATGAATATCTCCATCTAAAAGTATGTTGTGCAGTGTATGATGTTTGGGTTTAAGACAAAGAAGTAGGCAAGTTTTTTTGTTTTTAGGTTATAAAATTTGATATGAGTTAGTCTGTGATATTTAGCTGGGGAGTAATTGGAAGTGTAGATGGGATTTTGGAATGTAACAGGAGATGGTGAGATAGGAGAAGAGGTTTGAAAAGAGGGAAGTAAAGAGATGGAGTGTATGGGTTGTTCATAGTAGGTTAGGAAATAGGATGTAATAAGAGGAGTTAAGAGTAAAAGGAAGAATAAAGATTGGTTTTGAGATGGATTCAATGGTATGTTCATTGTTGGGATGTGAGGTAAAAGATAGAGAATGAAGAATGGTTGGTCAGATTGAGTTTAAGAAGTATAGTAAGTTGTAGTGAGTTAGAGGTGGATGATAGTGTTGTAATTGAAAGGTGAGATGAAGGGAAGGGGTGTTGTATTTGTGGTTATGTAATTAGTGAGTTAAAGGTGGATGATAGTGTTGTAATTGAAAGATGAGGTGAAATGAAGGGGAGGAGTGTTGTAATTGAGGTTGGGTAATTGGTGTCAATTGAGTAGGGGTGTGGTTTGTGGTGCTATAAAAGTAGGACCATTGGGGTGGGTGGGAATTGGGGGTAGGGTAGGGGAGCAGAGTGAGCCTGAAGGGCGAACGGAGCGGGCAGAGACAATAGAGCAGAATGTGGAGGAAGACAATCAGCAAAGTGAGAGAAATACAACAGGTAAGTCTGGTATTTAGAAAAAGGTGGACAGAATGCAGAGGTAGGAAGGAAGAGAGTCAGGTACAGGACTGGTAGTTGCTGATAGCAGAGTGCCTGGGGAAAAGGAGAAAGGTGGTGGATAAGTGTAAGAAGAGCCTGAGAACTGAGTGACTGGGTGTTTGTTTCAGGAAGCTTACAGAAGTGGGGTAGGAAAAAACAGGGCAGAGGCTAGTAATTAGGAAAGGTTGCCGAAACAAGGTAGGAGATTACAGCTCAGGAAAATGTTACTTTACAGAGTTAATTTGTAAAGTGCCACCTGGTGGCCACTCTTGGCATGGCAATGGCTTTGTCTTAGAGGAGATGGGGACGAGGAAGGGAATTGGGAAAGGGTAAGTAATGTGAGGGGTAAGACTATGGAAGATAAGTAGAAGACAGTGGGGGGTGGGTAAGGCTGCTGGCTAGCCTGCCTGTTTAGTTGGCCTAGACTAGATAATTTATGAACTTTATATAAAAGAATTTAAATTACATGTAGTTACATAGAGTCAGTATCGATGCATACTTTCAATGCCTTTTATAGGTCAAACTTTATTGGGAGATGTTAGGGCTTTTCTTAGGTGCCTTAGTGTTCTGAGGTTTCCAGAAGGGTGCAGGTAGGTAAATTGTTGCAAGGACAAACTGGAACACAGTGCTGGTAAAAATGTAGAGAGAGAGAGATTAGGTGCAAAATAGACAGTAGGGAAAATAGTTATACATTCACAGTTAACATATTTCAACTCCATCAACAACATTGCTTTATGTACTAATAGACATTATGTGAATCAGTTTACAACAAGAGGAAATTTAGTATTTAAACTATCATTAACTTATCACAGTCAGTACTTTTCACACAGGGGAAAAAAATACAGTTACAAATGCCAGCATATTAAATTAGTAACTCAAGGCAGCACTAACTAAATTCTGTGCGATCAAGAAGATGCAGTTAGAAAATAGATACTTTATATTCTACATCGCAGAAAGTAGTATGTTGTGGTGTTTACAAGCTTCTATGCTGCCCAATAGTGGTGAGGCTGTTAAAGAGTGAGGAAGGGTACAGGTTGAGCAGAAGGCAATGTTTCTAGGCAGAAGGGCTGTGCAAACTATTAAATTACCAGGGCTTTGCTGCCAAGCCTCGACAGCAGAAACAGGGACAATTACTAGAAGACAATAATAAAAAAATAGTAGGAATTTACTTTAAGAATTACTCTAGATACACTTATGAAGCTAGGTTTCATACAGCACAGGAAAAAGCCGCTACTTACAATTGTGCAATACAATGTAGCATGTATTGAGAATTGAAATATAGACTTAGTAGTTAAAATGTCCACTTGCTGATTGAGGTATTAATATAAAACATCTAAGTTGATTTGTTTAGTACAGAGTAATTAAACCTAACAAAATGAGGAAGCTCCTAAGAGAGTAAGATAAAGTGGGACTATGTGTAGCTACGCAGGTTGCAAGCTGTGTTGCACGTGGGCCACGCTACTTATGCAGTATAGAATAACAGGGAAGGCTCAGCCCATCTAAATAGCGTGGAAAAACAATATCAAGTTAAAAGCATTCTAAGCAGCTTAGTTTTAAGTAATGCAGATTAAGAGTTGAGAGCTACAGTAAAAATAGAGGCTTATACAAAAATGTGAGCATTAGGAGACAGTAATAAAATATGCATTCATTGAAGAGGTAAAACAAGCACACTGGTGGCAATTGGCATGAATGTGTAAAACAACAAATAACAGTAAGCGAAGCAAAGAAGGAGGCTTGCAGGCAAAGTAAGCTTCTGAACGCCAAACAAGTTAGAAGTCAGTCGCAGCCATCAGCGTACATAACACATTACTGTTTGTGAAGCAAACAAGGAGGCTAACAGGCAAAGAATAGCTTAAACACCAATCTAGTTAGAAATTAGTCACTGAAATCAGCATATACAGGCGCTTTGTTAGCGCTAGTGTTGTGGAGCATAAGCGACAGTTATGAGGCTAAATAAGGAGATTTACAAGGAAAAGTGAGTTGCTAAAATATAAAACGCTTGCAGAAACAGTCGCTAACATAAAACATGCAGTACCACTAATGCAAGGCTCATTAGGAGGTTTTTAAGGTAATGTAGGCTTGATAATGCAAAAAAACTTACAGAAATACAGTCGCAGCTAGCAGTGTTCACAAGCGCTTAGATAGCGCTATCATTAGAAACAGTGCCGGTTAATAACAAAGCAGTCATGCAGATAAAAGTTCAAGAAGGCATTCAAAAGCAAAACTATAACATACAAACATATAAACAATTATAGATTCTCTTACTGAATCCAGCAACAGGAGCAGGACGCACAGCAGCCAGGTGAGGGGAGGTAGAAAAAAAGATGGTGGCACCTGAGACAGGGGTATACTTATAGGAGTAGAAAGGGGAAGGGGCACAGGGGGAGGGGTAAGAGATAAGTGGGATATGGGTCAAGAAGCGCGAGAAAGATAAGAGGGTGAGAGGTAAGGAGGTAGCCGAGATTGGGTAATAGGAGGAGCTAGTGCAATAAGACTGAGAAGGATAGAAAGGAATAATAAGGTAACTTGTGAGATAATGGAGATGAGATAGATGGGAGAGCAAATACAGCAGCAGTAAGTGTGGGAATAAGCAGAATTATGATGGGGCAGAAGTAGTGGAGGGAGGAAGTGAGGGGGAGGATAGCTTTGAAGAGAAGCAAAGTAACAGAGACAATAGAGCAGAATGTGGAGGAAGGCAATCAGCAAAGTGAGAGAAACACAACAGGTAAGTCTGGTGGTTAGAAAAAGGTGGACAGAATGCAGAGGTAGGAAGGAAGAGAGTCAGGTACAAGACTGGTAGTTGCTGATAGCAGAGTGCCTGGGGAAAAGGAGAAAGGTGGTGGATAAGTGTAAGAAGAGCCTGAGAACTGAGTGACTGGGGGTTTGTTTCAGGAAGCTTACAGAAGTGAGGTAGGAAAAAACAGGGCAGAGGCTAGTAAGTAGGAAAGGTTGCCGAAACGAGGTAGGAGATTACAGCTCAGGGAAATGTTACTTTACAGAGTTAATTTGTAAAGTGCCACCTGGTGGCCACTCTTGGCATGGCAATGGTTTTGTCTTAGAGGAGATGGGGACGAGGAAGGGAACTGGGAAAGGGTAAGTAATGTGAGGGGTAAGACTATGGAAGATAAGTAGAAGACAGTGGGGGGTGGGTAAGGCTGCTGGCTAGCCTGCCTGTTTAGTTGGCCAAGACTAGATAATTTATGAACTTTCTATAGAAGAATTAAATTACATGTACTAGATAATTAAGAACTTTATATAGAAGAATTTAAATTACATGTAGTTACATAGAGTCAGTATCAATGCATACTTTCAATGCCTTTTATAGGTCAAACTTTTCTGGGAGATGTTAGGGCTTTTCTTAGGTGCCTTAGTGTTCCGATGTTTCCAGAAGGGTGCAGGTAGGTAAATTGTTGCAAGGACAAACTGGAACACAGTGTTTCAATGCCTTTTGTAGGTCAAACTTTTCTGGGAGATGTTAGGGCTTTTCTTAGGTGCCTTAGTGTTCCGAGGTTTCCAGAAGGGTGCAGGTAGGTAAATTGTTGCAAGGACAAATTGGAACACAGTGTTTCAATGCCTTTTATAGGTCAAACTTTTCTTGGAGATGTTAGGGCTTTTCTTAGGTGCCTTAGTGTTCCGAGGTTTCCAGAAGGGTGCAGGTAGGTAAATTGTTGCAAGGACAAACTGGAACACAGTGTTTCAATGCCTTTTATAGGTCAAACTTTTCTGGGAGATGTTAGGGCTTTTCTTAGGTGCCTTAGTGTTCCGAGGTTTCCAGAAGGGTGCAGGTAGGTAAATTGTTGCAAGGACAAACTGGAACACAGTGTTTCAATGCCTTTTATAGGTCAAACTTTTCTGGGAGATGTTAGGGCTTTTCTTAGGTGCCTTAGTGTTCCGAGGTTTCGAGAAGGGTGCAGGTAGGTAAATTGTTGCAAGGACAAACTGGAACACAGTGTTTCAATGCCTTTTATAGGTCAAACTTTTCTGGGAGATGTTAGGGCTTTTCTTAGGTGCCTTAGTGTTCCAAGGTTTCCAGAAGGGTGCAGGTAGGTAAATTGTTGCAAGGATAAACTGGAACACAGTGTTTCAATGCCTTTTATAGGTCAAACTTTTCTGGGAGATGTTAGGGCTTTTCTTAGGTGCCTTAGTGTTCCGAGGTTTCCAGAAGGGTGCAGGTAGGTAAATTGTTGCAAGGACAAACTGGAACACAGTGTTTCAATGCCTTTTATAGGTCAAACTTTTCTGGGAGATGTTAAGGCTTTTCTTAGGTGCCTTAGTGTTCCGAGGTTTCCAGAAGGGTGCAGGTAGGTAAATTGTTGCAAGGGCAAACTGGAACACAGTGTTTCAATGCCTTTTATAGGTCAAACTTTTCTGGGAGATGTTAGGGCTTTTCTTAGGTGCCTTAGTGTTCCGAGGTTTCCAGAAGGGTGCAGGTAGGTAAATTGTTGCAAGGTCAAACTGGAACACAGTGATAGAGTCAGTATCAATGCATACTTTCAATGCCTTTTATAGGTCAAACTTTTCTGGGAGATGTTAGGGCTTTTCTTAGGTGCCTTAGTGTTCTGAGGTTTCCAGAAGGTTGCAGGTAGGTAAATTGTTGCAAGGACAAACTGGAACACAGTGTTTCAATGCCTTTTATAGGTCAAACTTTTCTGGGAGATGTTAGGGCTTTTCTTAGGTGCCTTAGTGTTCTGAGGTTTCCAGAAGGGTGCAGGTAGGTAAATTGTTTCAAGGACAAACTGGAACACATTGTTTCAATGCCTTTTATAGGTCAAACTTTTCTGGGAGATGTTAGGGCTTTTCTTAGGTGCCTTAGTATTCCAAGGTTTCCAGAAGGGTGCAGGTAGGTAAATTGTTGCAAGGACAAACTGGAACACAGTGTGAATCCAGCAACAGGAGCAGGACGCACAGCAGCCAGGTGAGGGGAGGTAGAAAAAAAGACGTATATATGATATATATAGATATCTATATAGATATGTATGGATATGTATAGATATGTATAGATATGTATAGATATATGGATAGATATGTATAGATATGTATATATGTATGTATATATATATATATATATATATATATATATATATATATATATATATATATAGAGAGAGAGAGAGAGAAAGAGAGGGAGACACGGGGTCATATGTACTGCAACAGGTGCCTGTTGTCCAAGGCATGGACTGAACACCAGTGTTGATACTGCAGTGCCATACACCATTCCAAAACACCTTACGCAGTAACTACCACATAGGTGGTAGCCTGCCTAACACTGAAGGTGTCAGAAGGGAACATGGGACACAGGTGGACAGTAGGCTCCCCTTTGATAATCACAGTGCCACACTAGACTTGTAATCTGTCTATGTGGTACATGTCAACACAAAAGGTGTGTCATATAGGGAAATATAGGTCAGTGTTCCCCTCTACTCATCACAATGCCCCATGTGGTATGTACCTCACTTGACAACTACAGCAAGTGGAAAGGCCACAGACATACCTAACAAAGAGTAATACTGCCCTCAAACACATGCCCTATGCAGACTGACTCACAAAACCACAGCTAGAGTGCGTTGCATACTACCCACCCAGAGGTTACCACTGCCGGACATACAGAGGTATGTCACACCCATAGCAGTCGGCCAACCACCATGGCAACACCTCACAATCTCTCCGGGCTACGTGACCTAGGGCCCTAATCCTTGTCACCTCACTAAACAGCGCATGTTGGAGGTACAGGTTCCTATCCACAAATATGCCATACTCTGGACTAAACCACCCAGCATTAACAAACAAGGCTCCTCATTAGCAGATGTCATGCATACCCCTAATGATTGTTTTGGAGATAGGTAATATGCCCTGGGAGTCACCTCTGTGTATCCGGTTGACAGGAGCAAGTTAAATCACATTACATGTGTGTCAAAGGGCAGGTTAGCATATAGCTAGGCTGTTCTAGGCCCTAGGGCCAATAGCGTATTACCTACCTATGACACAATGCACACACACATGTACTCAGTGCAATACCTGCTATGTGAGGTGGAATGAGTGTGACAGTGACTGTGTGCAAGATTTGTAAAGGTGTGATAGCTTAGTGTGAGGTTGGGTCTGTCATGGTAGTTTGTGTCCTAGGTGTGAGGCCAGAGAAATATGTGTCAGTTATTGGGATGCAGACATAGTAGGATGGCATATGTTGTGACATAGTTCCTTGTGTATGACTGTGGTGTCCCATTGTAGGCTGAAGCAATACATGTATTGTCAGTAAGTGGTACTGCTGGTGAATCCAGCTCACATATGAACTGTTGTACTACCTGAAGCTGTAGGCCTAAACAGCACAGTATGGTGTATGTTCACATTCCCTGGTAACACTGTCTTGTGTGTTTCCTGTAGTCTGCACAGATTACATACCTCAGGCATAGGTATCTGTAAGTAGGGGCACACAGTACTATAAGGTACACAGGTAATGCTCATCTGTGTCGGCATACATTTGTGTGTTGTATGTATGTCTGATGTGTGTGTAATGATGCCTGGACCATGCCCGCAATCACATGTGTGTTACAGGGTATGTGTGTGTACCTAGCAACATGTATACTCTGTTACAGCAGTATGCCAGCTATATTAACAACCGTGCACATATGTTAGGTAGGGGTATGGCATCAAAGACTAGGGTGGTTTACTGGTAACACTGTAAATGTACATTACATTCATTGCATTGGATGACATATTTCTTCATGCATTAGCTTGATATATACCCCTGGGGCGAGGTTGTGCATTGTATCCCAAACAGTGTGCCGACTACTGGTGTATACTGGTTTGTTATATGGAGTGTGGCAGGCACTGTCAGCCAGTTGTGGGCTGAGCACTGATATGTGGTATTGAACGTGTGTATCCTCTGATAGACAGATAGATGCTATATATGATAGTTAAGTGATATCTGTACTTCATAATGTTAAGTGTGCCACATGACTTGCTCACAGATATCGTTTAATTGTCTTCCAGAGTTATGGCTCATCAATGCAATCCATCGTATACAGCTGCAGAGGAGCAGGAAATACAGAACAGCCTGGTGCAGCACTATAACCTGCTTTTTTCCAGGGCCAGCCAGCACCAGCATGAGCGTACTGCACTGTGGCAAGATCTTGTTCACGGGGTAAATGACATAGGCGTGCATAACCAGACATATGAACAGGTACGCCATCACTGCAGTGATTTAATTAGACATGTCTGGCGGCGTGCGTCTGATATCCATAGGCAACAGCTTGCCACAGGTGGTGGGGTGGCCATACATCCCCCCCTCGCCAGAGTGGAGGAGCTGCTCCTAAGCGTGGTGGCTCCTGGCCTACAGCAGCAACAAAATCACACATGTGTCATCATGGAGGCCGGAGTCACCCAGCAGGATGACATGGAGCATGCAGGTAATATGTCCTAGCTGTAGACTACCATTACCTGTATTGTTAGAATATGCATATGTGAGATGTGTACTGTGTGTTTAGCAGTTGTGCTGCCTATCATGTGCAATACTGATATTTGAATAGTATCTGTACACCTGTGACTGTTGACTGTTGTTCCACTGTAGTTTAGCACACTCACAGTAGCAATGCCACAGTTGTGGCCACTGACAAACTGTGCCATATTCTTGTAGGTCCCTCTGGTGTGACAGCAGGGCAGACGATACATGCTGGTGAGTGTGTTAACACTTTAATATTGGTAATGAAATGTGCATGTCATAGGTGAGGTGTAGGCTATGTACACGTAACACACCTATGCATAATGCATGCTGTGCATGTTTGCTGTGAGACATCAATCATCTCAGTAAAGTCAGTAGCTGCCTCAATCACATGCAATGCACAGTGCAGCAGACACAATTGTGGCAACACTGTACTGCACATTGGATATGCATAGTTGCTACAGCTGTACACAACAGAACATGTTTATCATACGCAGTACATGAAAACATGCTATATTTGGCATTACCACACACCCGCTGTAAGGTCACACTTCAGTATCCCACATGTCATGCACACACACATGATGTACCTCAGGGGTAGAGGCCTATCATGGGGCTGTGCAACACTCTGCAACACATAACACAGTCATGTTAGGAAATGCTCCCTATTGGGCACCTCACACACCCATGTACAAGGTGGCTGTGTAATTGTGAACGTAGCCACGGCACTGCAGTTCAGGTACAGCATGCTAGGCGGTGGTCTTGCACACATTAGTAGCTGTGAGTGACCACAAGATGCATGTTGATGATGGCACAGGGCACGTCACCCCATCCAGTTACAGTGACCACAGTACTACACATAGCAGTCATTGCTTTGCACCTCAATGTTGTGTGTGTACAAACATATGCACCTATACACAATATGCATAGCATGTTGTGTGCGTGCTTACATATGCCAGTATACACAATATGCACAGCAGTCGCCATCCAAACAAAGTGTCACATATATGTCCTGGAATGCTAGTGGGTGTATAGGTCACTTGACACACATTGGGTATGTGTGGTGTTTAATGTTGCAGTCATGTAGCATGCCATGCCATGTCTGGCACCGACATATCTGCAATATGTCCCACACTCACCATAACCACTGTACACTGGCCATGTCGAGCATTGGGATTCCTTCACGTCAACATGCACCACTCATCCTGTGTGTGTACATAGCATGCATGTGCTACACCCGTGCCCACTATTATCTGCTATGGACACAGACACTGTAGTCAGACATGGATATCTATGTGTCACACAGATAACACATGCAGCCATGGCATGTATACTTGTGAGTGATGGCGCACAGGGCATTGCAGAGCTGATAATACATGCACAGCAATGTTGTGTCCATATAAACATTGTGTTCCAGGGTGTAGCCAATCACTGAACAACTACATAGTTGCATCAAAGCCATGTATACTGCCATTAAATAGGGGACACATATTCTGCATGCTGACACGTGTGGTGACTGTTTACCTTGTGATACTGACATCCACCTTCACCCACTATAGAGTATGTGTTGGATTGCTGGTGTGTGTGTGTATGTACTGTAGTGAGGAGTGTATTAGTGTTCATGTGTTCACATGTGCATGTGTGCATGTGTGCATGTGTGCACGTGTTCATGTGTGCATGTGTGCATGTGTGCATGTGTTCATGTGTGCATGTGTGCATGTGTTCATGTGTTCATATGTGCATGTGTGCATGTGTTCATGTGTGCATGTGTGCATGTGTTCATGTGTTCATGTGTGCATGTGTGCATGTGTTCATGTGTTCATGTGTGCATGTGTTCATGTGTGCATGTGTGCATGTGTACATATGTTCATGTGCAGACCGTAAAGTGTGTTTCCTGTCTTCCTCTCACAGGTGCTGAGTTAGGGGTGGCAGAAAGCAGCAGGGAACCTGAAGCCACTGCCACGAATAGTGATGATGATGATGAGACATGTATTTTGGCACAGGAAGGTTTGACAGGGTCTGTTATTGGTCCGCCAATCGACAGTACACAGCGTTCAACCCCATCTATGCGCACACTCATACTGTCAATACATCCCTCACCACCAATGGCCATAGGCGAGGGACAGCATACAGTGGGCATTGACCAGGAGAGTGTGGTACCCATGGCACTTGCATCCCTTCACAGCAGCCATAGCCATATTCCTGGAATGGTACCACATAGGCGGAGGTCCAGGGGTTCTCGGGGGAGCACCGCTGGTCATATTGCCCCTGGCAGGCATGCCCTCACAGGTCTTATGACATCCAGTATGTTCCAGGCTGTAATGCAGGCTCAGGCACATATGGAATGGTACACCAGGCAGGGACTTAGGGCGCAGAGGGCACATTACACCGCTATCAATGACAGCATCCGTGACCTTGCCGGTGCCATCCGGACTTACACCGAGGTCATTGATAGACGTTGGGGGGAGACATTGGATGCCCTCCACAATATGTCTTCCATGAGCCAGGACCATGCAGGACTGTTGCAATGTCGATGTGGATGCATGCCAGCAACAGCGACAGCTGGCAGTGGTCGCAGATGGCCCACAGTTCACAGCCGCTCCTGTAGTGGCAGTACCAGCCCCAGCAATGTTGGGGCTGACCTGTCCATTGACTGTCCCAGTAGACCGCGTGCACGTGGCTCTGGCCAGTCCCAGCAGGAACATGGGTCCAGTCACCATACCTCTGCTTCTGATGACAGTACCCAGTCAGGGTTGGTACCCGATACTGTCTGTAGCACCCCTGCCAGGCACAGGTACTGTGTCCATGGCCAGAGACAGTGATCTGTACAGCCTAGCAGGTACAGTCTGTGGCTGTCCCACAAACTACCTTATATGGTAGCCACATGGTGGAGCTGTGTGCATGCAGACACACCCACATTAACCAAACAACTAGGGCTCACACATACACACACACATTACATCAGCATTGGCCCATGCTGTACTGTTGTCCCTCACACACACACACACACACACACACACACACACACACACACACACACACACACACACACACACACACATGTCGATTAGATGGGTCAGTGTCAGGCTCTGGCAAACAACAAAACGCCCTGTGCATATGATGATACCTGTGTCACCTCCTGTCATCTGTAACATTGACGGAGGAACAGGCTAACATGGTGCTGATGCACAGGGTGACACTATAGCAGTGTAGCAATATTAGCAAGTTGTCAACAGGAAAGTGTAATGACATCCTTGTAGGTATATCTGAGCAGACATTATGCATCAAAGCTCTGATTGTCAATGTAGCATTGTTTACACCACTGTTAGGTCTGAATATGTATTGTCCACCCATGTGTCACTTGGCTGAAGTATAATGTGTTGCCAGCATGTGTTAGTGAGTGGACAGTACGTGTGTGATGTGTGCAGTACAGATTAGCAAGTGTACATCTGTGAACATGGTGGGTGCGCACTGTCTGCATGTGCGTGCATAGTGGACACATGGAACATGTGGCATACCCTGTTGTACACATTGTTAACATCTCATAGTATCTTTCAATGGCCAGTATGCATTCTACTACAGTTATGTACTAACATGGGTAGACATGTGTGTATGACATGGGTTGACACTATGCTGTGGGTGATACCATTAATATCTGTCAATGATTTGCGGTCTGGTAGTACACACAACCTCAACAGCATGACTATAAGCAATCATTGGATGATGTCCTGACAAATGACACATAGTCGTAGGGAACTCAGTAACAGTTGGATCATTCCGGTGCTACACTATAACACTAACCAGTGGTAATGACCACCACCCATTCCTGTGACCACACCTGTTTGGCATATAGCCCCCTTAGGTACATGCAAACACACTAGGGATGTGTCCATCCAAATCTGGAAATGCATGTATTGGCCTACAATGCATTTCCTGGATGGGATGCATATCCTACACAAGGGTATCATACAGACAGATACCTGTTGTCTGATACATGCTGTACAGCAGTAAGCCGACTATGGCATAGTCATCCACATGTACTATACATACTATCCCGTCAGTACCACATAGGTGGTAGCCCTCAACATGTATGTTGGGTATCAATGTGTACATACAGCCTCATGTTATGTCATGTGTCCCTTGGTATTCACATATCCATAGGTATTGTGGAGTCCCAAGGTATATCACATAAGATTATAGAGGCCTGAATGCATATCCGCAAGGCAGTTGTACACCTATAAAGACTGTCCATTATTGGCAGTCGTTGTTGTGTATGAACATGTCTGACATATACCCTAGGCATATACCCTCACTCACACTACTCTTAAGTAACTGTCATGGGTGTGTGTGGCACAGATGACCTTGGCCATAGATCACAACAGTGGATGGTCTTGTCACATACATACATATGTGACCTACGATCTGAGAAGCAGCAGCACAACCTGTCAATGGAAACAAATGTATTCATGTAGTATGCAGGCTTCACACCTATGTACTGATTGAGGGGACATGTACACATATATATTTGCCATGTAGATACCTGATGTGTGCAATGCACTTACTGTTGTAATCATAATATGTCATACCATAGTAAAAGCAAAACCCACACCGCATTGACCAACAGTGACACACACACAGTCAGCATTTGCAGGATTCAAACCCCTACCTAACTATGTTATGATGCTAGAGAGAGATGCATTACCACGGTGCATTATTTGCTTTACTGGGTGGTTTCTCTTCTCCGTCTGTATTTGTAGGATTGTGACATCATCAGTCTTTCCAAAGAGGAATGTACCTCTTTTAGTGTGTTTTCCCAGTCTCCAAAAAGGGCACTCCTTTCAAAGACAATTGCACACATACACAACCCATATATTTGCCATGTAGATACCTGATGTGTGCAATGCACTTACTGTTGTAATCATAATATGTCATACCATAGTAAAAGCAAAACCCACACCGCATTGACCAACAGTGACACACACACAGTCAGCGTTTGCGGGATTCAAACCCCTACCTAACTATGTTATGATACTAGAGAAAGATGCATTACCATGGTGCATTATTTGCTTTACTGGGTGGTTTCTCTTCTCCATCTGTATTTGTAGGATGGTGACATCATCAGTCTTTCCAAAGAGGAATGTACCTCTTTTAGTGTGTTTTCCCAGTCTCCAAAAAGGGCACTCCTTTCAAAGACAGTTCTACACATACACAGACCCCACCCACACACACACACACACACACACACACTCAGTGTTTGCAGGGTTCAAACCCCTACCTAACTATGTTATGATACTAGAGAGAGACGCATTAACATGGCATGCTATTTGCTTTATTGGCTGGTTTCCCTTCTCCTGCTGTATTTATAGGATGGTAACATCATCAGACTGGACATAGTAATGTGTGTACACTTTGTTTTATGCCATTCCAGGAATGGTCCATGTGGGTCGTCGGGTGTCAACAGCTTGAACAGGAACCCATAATCCTTACCTTGTGTGATCTATCTGTGGACACATTGACATTCCTTCATATGTCAGCACATATTTTTACACAGCTTGTTGGTTTTGTGGGTATTACATGTGTCTGGGATGTTGATAAAGGGCTATTCAAAGTCTATGTGAGACATGTGTAGCTGTGTTCAGTGATGTATGTCCTGGGTGGCTGCCTTGCAAGCAGTCTAGCATGTTTGGGAACCATGATCTGCACATGAACATACCACAGTTAGTAGGGGTGTGTATATCAGCGTCCAATAGCTCTGTTTATGACTTCAACCATGATGGACTCCATGGCCTTGCAGATCAGACTTCATAGGCATACTGGATTGTACTTCCCATGGTGTGTTGTGCACCAACACTTGTGTGGAGTGCCATATGTTGCTGTAACACATTCAACAGTTCCACATCCTGTGTAGGGGGGAGGGGCTCAGCTGACTGTTCAGATGCAGGATTTGTTTGTTCTGTAGTTTATGCATGACACATATTGGGAATCAACGTATTCCACTTGCTGCCATGCTTTTGGCATTGGGGGTAGCTGTTCATCCATTCTACATGTGATATCTCCTGGTATGATGATATGGACTATCATCAGTGGGGGGGGGTCTGTATATATGGGCCTGTCTGTCAGGATGTCGGCATTGTCAATCAGATACAGTTGGCCCTGACTCAGGACATATATGAGTGTACATTGCTATATATGACATAGCTGTCAGAGGTGTCATGATTCAGTCTGGACTCCTTCTCAGCTACTCTTTACAGAACACCAACGAACCTGAGCACTAATCCCTGTTATACTCTTTTACACACTTAACACCCTACTGATCCTTTGTGATCTGGCTACAGTGTATGTCATCATAATATCCCGACATGTCCAGGGGTCGGTTTCGTATGTACTCTCCAGTCCAGCTGGTGAATATTGTGATGTTGACACAATGTCACATCTGCCTCATTTACACAGACAACCCTTTCCTCCTCCCAACAAACTCAGATATATGTGTGAAATGCACCTGTAGAGACATACAGGGTGCTGATCTCTCTCGACCCATGACTGGCACAGTCTATCAGGTGGTGAAGGTAACCACACACACCACATATCAGTCTCACATATCCTCTGGCGGCAGCACTCAAACCACATTATCACACATAGACATACTCAGATGCTGTGAATTAACTCTGCCTAAGCAGCAGAGACCTCCACAGCAGGCACACACACAACTGCTACCCACTACAATACCCACATATCACATAGTTCACAATGTCAGTGTACCACACAGTCACTGCCCTTCGGGCTAAACAACACACTTAATACACTTGTAATAGGCGACACTTATTGTCAGACACACTGACGTACCACTCACCAGCCCAAACATGGGAATAGTCACTTTGGGCTGTCTGTCGGGTGCCAGGATCTGCCACATAACACATGCAGTCAGGTCACTCCAAAGCAAGTACAGGACTGGCACCATCATTGTCCATGCTGGTGCGTAAAACCTCAGACGTTACTCCCTGGACCACATGACATGGTACATGGAGGAACACTCTGATCATGTAGCCCAGGCCAGTATGACCCTGACCTTGTCTAGCATCTTACACCCACCAATTATGATGTCACAGTATACAGACAAACATATCACGTTTAACAGTTGGCTAACAAATTGGTGTCATTCATAGGGGACGCAGTGTCTGTCAGCCTGTGGTGACATGCTCGACATGTCACATAGCTTCACTATGGACAGCTTGCACCTGTCACCCTTGGACCTTCGAATGCTGGCTAAGGCTCTTGCTACCACCATAGTGCATTTGTTGAGCAGGGCTCAAAAGACAAACCCACCTCCATAGACATTACAGGTTAAATGACACTAAGGGTAATGCTGCTCAACACCAGATGTGTTACCCTCATATTGTGGCCACTCAGGACTCTACTCAGTATGGAGGATAGCGATATTTGTGCACTAACAGATGCCTAGTTCAGGCTCACATATGCACACCAGTACTACCAGGTTATGTTTCATACCATGCTTTCTGACCACAGGACTTGGAACGGACAACACAACTAGGGGGAGTATCCATATACATCACAGATACACAAACCTCCGGGTTAGTAGCACTGCACAAACATCACAGACCATACATATACAACTACCATTGTGCAAAACTGCCTTTCAGTTTGTTGCCTGCTACAGACCACCCTCCCATACTCAGGAACCACACTTGGCATTCCTGGGAACAGTGGAGAATATGAAGGTCTCGACAAACACCATTATATTGGGTGAATTGAAATACACAAATATTGACTGGGGATACTACTCAAGCCCCAACACCCTCACCCTACAGTCACTACAATTTGTAAATTCATATGCTATGGCACAAACAGTCACCACAGCCACAAGGGGGAATACATATTGGACCTGATCATCACCAACATGGGGACTCTATGTTCCACACCAGCGATATACCCCTCATTGGTAAGGTCAGAACATACATATATCTCACTGGACATACATATACCCTCCACACACCCATCCTGGGTAATCTTGGTGAACTTCTCATGAGCCAATGTCTCACTTCACCAAAGCAAGGTGGTATCCTTCAGAGACCCTGAGACAGTGGCAAATACAGCTAAGACTGCTGAATCCTTTACATACACATTCTATGGACACCTAGTGGACTGCATGGATTGTGCTATGCCAAATAACAACAGGACTCACTCCTCCAATGGCAGGGGACCTGTCTGGTAGACCCCAGCCATTAATAAGCTGTACAATGTCAGGAGGAAGCTACTACATGATAGAGCACAATCCCAGATGGGGAAAGCATCTGTGATCTGTACTAGCAGACAGCTACGATCACTCATGAACTTATCTAAGGGCTGCTTCTCACGGACAATTGCACCAGACAAGTAGGACTATCACAAGGCCTTCTTCAGTTATGTCAGGAACCTGGGTGGACACTCACTGATATGCTGTGAGTTACTGCATACTGACTAAACTTACCCTGAACCCACTGGCATTGCCAACATCCTGGCAAACAGGTTCAGTGCAGATGTCTCCCCCCATCCCCCCTAGGGAGCAACTATCCATCCCAACAGAGTGTAACCTCCCTGACATCACACAATAACAGGTGAGTGCTGCCCTCCCCAAAGCATACATCACAGCATCAATGGGACCAGATGATGTCCCGGCATGCATCTTACACGAGCTTCATGACAGATGTAACCCTCACATTACATCACTGTGCAATATTGGAGTTACTACAGGATATGTACCCATGGAATGGCATACAGCGACAGTGGTCCCACTCCACAGAGTTGGTGCCACAATGCACCGCAGACAATATTGCCCTATAAGCCTAACTAGCCTGTTCTACAAAGCTATGGAGCGTATTGTCATGGGTCTCTTACACATAGACATTGGGAACCTACAGACACTGTGTCCTACACATTTCAGCATTGCTGTGGGCAGATCTTGCCTATTGAACATGTTTGTATTCTTTAGATGGTTAACAGGTCCATCGACATAGGGACAGTTGTCCACACAGCCTACCTGAACCTTGCAAACCCCTTCCACACAATAACCCACTGGGCCATTATGCATAGGCTCACCAGCGTCGATATGGACACATATCTCACATGATGGATTGCTACCTGGATCAGGCATAGCACCCACATGGTCAGAACTGCAGGTGCCATGTCTGACTATACACCAGTTACACGTGGCATCCCACACGGCTCGGTCCTGGGACCTCTCTTGTTCAGTATATATTTGTCTGACATACAGGCTACCACGGGGGAATATGGCTGACCTTGTTCGCACTTGACTGCAAACTGGGTGCCATAATCAACTCTCCAGCTGCCACATGCATACTCAAACAGGGTCTCACAGAGATGGATGACTGGTGCCTCAGCCATGGCCTACAGCTAAATGCCATTAGTTGTATAGTCATCACCTTTGGGAATAGCAACATGCCCACACATTACCACATAGGTAGTACTCCATTACATACGGTAGGAGTTGTTAGGTGATTGGGGACATGACTTGTTTGTACTGTCACCTTTAATATTCACGTTGCCAAAGTGGTTGGACAGACCTTCTATATAAGCCACCTTATCCCATATGGTTTCACATCTAGATCGAGTGAGGTCATTGTGCCCCTATACTCATCACAACCATGCTTGGTTACAATGCCACATTTGGGGTGTACCTTACCCAACATCTGCAGCAACTGTACTGGCCACAGAAGTTCCTCACCAAGCAGATGTAGGGACTCACACGGATGACCTGCACAGTTCGGATGCAGTAACTCCAGCTATACTCAGTCGCTTATCACCTACTCGGATATGATGTGTGCCTGTTGTTTACAGAAATACCCAACCCAGAATTACTGGACATGCTCCACCTCAGGATATCCGACTCCCTTGGAGCTACACACTCCAGGGACATATACCTCAGCACAGATGTTAATAGGACATGCTGGAGGGACAGATTCTTATCCGAGGGCCTCCACTCACTCCGGATTGTGATCATAGTTTCACATAGGCAGAGCCACCCACTGACAACCTACAGGGGACATCTTGACGGCTGTATGGGTGATCGCATGTTTACCCCTGGGATATCTTCTGTGTCCCTGCTAGACAGAGGCACACTAGCCTAGATGTACATGGGCTATCTTGTGTGACCTACTATTCACTGGCACAGTGTAGTAATCTGACAGGGTTGCAAAAGCCAAACACACTCTGGCTAGGCAGATAGCCTAGTATCGACCTCTGAACCTATGCTTATGTTCGGGATGCACAATATTTATTGCTGATACTGTTTGTAGGTCTTTATCGTCTTTGCTTTCCCAGTTTCTATGAACAACCTAGGTATCTGCAGAACATATTTGATTATGCCAGGGTTCCACTATATTATATATGTGTCTGTTGTCATGTAACAGTGTGCACAGGGCGGATTGCTGGATAGTGAGAGGTTCCTGGGTTAACACATGCAACTGCCAGATATGTGTGGCCCACTGCTGTACTCAGGCATGGCCTAAGTGTGTGAGCATGCCCAGTTCAGGCTTTCCATGTTTTGTTGCCTGACATTTGTCTCATTTATTCAAGTGTGTGAGCATGTCCAGTGTGACCTTTCAGTATGTTGCGATCTGAGGTCCACTACATTTGTGGATGTGTGTGAACATGACCAATATTAACATTTATACTGTGTGTGTGTGTTGGAAGTCAAGTTCTGTTCTTACTGCAGGACTCACCTTTGTGTCATAACTCAACAGGGATTATGTTGTGCCTGCAGGGTTTCCATGAGATACTTTGCATATACTTATCAACATTCCTTCATACTGGCTGACCACTGCAATACTGTCATGGTTTAGTGGTTCAGTACTTTAACTATAGTGCATAGTATCCTGGGTTTGAGGCCTATCACTGCTTTATATTTTCATACTGAGCAGACCAGACTGCTTAAGGGCCAGTTAAGCAAATATGAGCATGATGGCTTTTGTTCAGCTATGCCCTACTTAGACCAGGCTTGTCCAACATTGCTGAATATTCACCAACTTCCTTGGACGTTGCCCAATATTACTCAACATTGACCACAGTTGCACTAGTTGGTGTGTGTGTGTGATTCTGTTTGCATATACTACGTGGTGGTAAATGCTGTTTAGCACTGCTTTAAATTGCTTAACACATGGCGATCATGCCTCAGGTGGTGCTGCAGGGCTGCCTATGCCAGATGCACATACTACACTCCCTGTACATGTTTGAAAGCAGGTAGTGTCAACTTAGGCATCCCTTTTACTATATGTGCGAGTCAGAGAGAGGTATCATTTCCAGAGTTCCTACTGAGCCAGTGTATGTGCTATGCATTGCCTCTTTGCCAAGGCCAAAGCATACTGGGCATGCCTCCTTCTGCCTACTGGGGCAGGCTCAGGTTGTTCCTCCTCCGAGTCACGCTCTGCCTGTGATGACCTTGGCAATGGTGGGGGACTGTTTGGCCCAGGCCTATGCTGGTCCTGCTGCAGCTGTTTTCGCAGGATCATATTATGTAGCATAGCACATACCATGACAATTTGGGTACATGTAGTTGGTGAGTATGGCAAGGCTCCACCAGATGTGTCCAGGCACCGGAACCGTGACTTGAGCAGCCCAAACACATGCTCAATTACATTTCATGTTTGTGTGTGTGCCTCATTATGGCGTTCCTGTTCAGGTGTGTGTGTGTTTCTGATGGGTGTCATCAGCTACGGCTCCAGTGCATAGCCAGCATCCCCTACTAGGTGACCATGTGGGATGTCCCCACTGGCAAATGTGTGGTACAGCTGCGTCAGATGCCAGATATGGGAATCATGGTAGCTTCCAGGGCAGCCAGCACACACATTCAGTATTATGCCCTGGGCATCACACATGACCTGGCAGTTGATGGAGGGGAAGCCCTTGCGGTTGAAGTAGACCCTACCCCGCTCTCCGGCTGGTGCTTTGATGCATATATGTGTGTAGTCTATTGCACCCACTACCTCAGGGTATTCCACTATTTGCTGGAAGAGACGCATATTGCTGGCCAATACCTCACGGGAATTGGGGAAATATACATGATCATCGACATGTGCTGACATGGCATCCAGGAACTGGTGCAGTACCCTGGATGCTGATTCCTGTGTATTCCCCATCATATCACCAGTTGGTCTCTGGAAGGTACCTGTTGCTAATATCCTTAGGCCAACACATACCTTGGTTTCCACTGGGATGGGTTCCCCTCTGTTGGTTCTGTGTGTGAGGCGTGGCCTGCACAGCTCAACGATTTGCTGCAGGAGGTCTCTGTCCACTCTATAGCACTCCACTATCTCCAGCTCATGTAGCCCCTGGTAGGTTACCGTGGGCCTTTACACTCTTCTCCGTCTCCTCACTGTGGGTTGTCCAGCAACATTTCCATTGTGACCACCCTCAGCATGTTGCATATGTCGCCTTATAACAGCAATAGCAGCCTCTAACATTTCTTTGTCTCAGTAAAGCTTTTTCAGTTTTCACTTCTATTAGCTTACTGCAGTGTCTCTTGTGAGAAACATAATGGACTGTTGTTTGCAGAGTTTTAAGTGCTAGGCTGGGCTGGGCTAGCGTACTGCCTGTGTAATTGCCTGATTCTGATTGTTTTCACCTGCTAGCTCTGCTAGTACTCCCTGGTAGCTTCCTACTATTTGTTGTGCTTCCTATTTCCTTTCAGTTTCCTCGGGGGGCCAGCACCACGCACACAAGTGCAAACACGCTCACAGCAGCTCACATGCATGCACACATGCTTACACGGATTACAACTTGCTTATTTGGGTTAAAATGCGTGCACACACCAGCGTAAATGCGCTTACAACACTTTAAACTGACTTATACATGCTTAAGCTGGCTTAAACGTGCACACTCACCCTTACACGCGCGCACACTGTCTTACTCAGGTTTACAGGCGCACACACATACGCATACCCGCTCAGCAAGAAACTTTGGTGCTATTCATGGCATACACCTTCCATTTCTTGCCTTTACCTAGCCTACCTGTTGACACACCTCTTTCAATGATGTGTAAATGACAGCTGACACATGCCACTCTGCTCCAATGAGCTTCCCTTCTTTCATGCATACTCCACTCATGATGTCACCTATCTTCTACTCTGTTACTCCCCTTATCCTACTCCTACACTCCACTGACTGTGCTCATTTGCTATGTAAACCTGCAATTCACTATCCTAACCCTCCTTTGCATAGGATTGCCTACTAATGCTTGGTTACATCTCTTAGACTGTGCTTCCCCCCTTAGCAACCTCTACTCAGTGGCCATGTTGTCTTCAGCCTGCCATTCCCTTGCATTGTAAATTAACAATTTAAATAAAATCCACATTTGTGGGTTTTAATTTTTATTTTTCTGGTTTTTAGAGTGCAGCCCATTTGCGCGGCGCTGTGCTACGCTTAAACATCGGAAATCGGAGAAAAAAAAATTATTTTTTTTTCATATTGCATCAGGAAACATTGCCATTGGCCGTATATTTGGCCATTAGAGCTGTCATGGCTCCGTTTTGCTATTTGCAGAATGGTACTCAGTTGTCAACTGAGTACATTTCTGCAGATAACACTACTCTTACTCGGACAGGTTCGGGTTTCCTGAATAGCGAATCTACCTCATTTGCATGCCTTTCGCCTGCAATTGAGGTAATTTGCATAACCCGGCCCTGTCCGTGTAAGAGACGTTTTAGGAGCTCTCTTGCACGCCCATGCAGGCTGTTCCTGGATCGCTCGTCGGACATGATGGCTGCATGGAGTCTTACTCTACTCTTAGACTCCGTGCAAGCCATCGTGAATCTGGCCCAAAATATATTCTTTTGTCCAGAATTGTCCAGTCTGTTTAAAGTTGAAGGTTCTAAAACTTTCACACTACTATTATGGTTGCAGAATTAGGCCCATTACATGTAGGAATACATAAGTTTCTGCTTACTATAGATACACTTTACCTGTTTCATGGGACTGTGGAGAAATTTAAAGAATGAAGTCTGGTGTGAATGTAGGTGCAAACTATATTAGATAAATACTATTGTAGCATTGTAATTTTGTTATGAATTAACTTAGTTAAATTAGTGAATTCTTATTTATCTTCAGTAAAAGGACTGTGGATAAGAAGATGGGGTGCTGCAAGTGGTGATGCAGGAGTGGACAAGAGGGGAGGGTGAACATTGTTTATATCACAAAAATCTGACCAGAGCCATGAGGGGATGAGACATGGAGGTACCTGGGTATAGGTTATTCAGAAATAACAGAAAAGAGGGATGCATAGATAATGGAGGATATCACATAGATATACAGAAGAGGAAGAACATTATATCAATGATGGTGTAAAGTGTTGCGCAGCATGATAACCTATGTTAAATGCCATGAAAATAAATAAAAAAACACATAAATAAATAAATAAATAAAATATATATTTTATTCAGCTGCTCTTACTGCAATTGTCTTAGTTGCTGCTCTGCGCGCTATCTGTTCAGTTGCTCTTACTCTGCACTTATTATTGCTTGTTAGTAGCCTTCTAATTTATTGCCTTCTGCACTTGTTTTTTAGTCATTTGTTAATTTAATTGCATTTATTTGAACTGTATTTCCCGTAGTGTTGTTACACACTTGGGTGTGCTGGCCTGCACTGCAATTTGAACTGTATTTAATGCTGTTTTAGCTGCTTTTCTGTAAAAAAAAAATTCTAAGCTTGTTTCCTGACTTTCCTGTAACTAGTCTAGTCCAAATACAGACTTGCTGTATCCAGAACTGTCTGTAAGCTTCTGAGCCCCCCAATCCTTTCTGTGTTGGAGGGAAGCCTTCTAGCTTATCAGTGGGAGTGGTAAGCATCAGGTAGCCTATCTACCACAAGAGGAGTGGTCCCTGGCCCAGAAATTGTAGTTATTGGCTGTTTGAGCAATTTTTTTCCATCTCTTTCGACTTTCTGGTTTGAAAACGGCACTTGCGCCTGTTTCCCACCTTTCCTATAACTAGCCTAGTCTGGTTACAGAGTTGCTGTATCCAGGACTGTTAGTAAGCTTCTGAGCCCCCCAAGACTTTCTGTGTTGGAGGGAAGCCTTCTAGCTTATCAGTGGGAGTGGTAAGCACTAGGTAGCCTAACCTCCATGGGAAGAGTGAGTTTTGGCCCAGAAATTGTAGTTTATTTTGCTATTTGGGCAGTTTTCCATCTCTTTCAACTTGCTGGCTAAAAAGCCTGAGTTTGTACTTGTTCCCCGCCTTTCCTGTAACTAGTTTAGTCCAGGTACAGACTTGTTGTATCCAGGACTCTTTGTAAGCTTCTGAGCCCCCAAGCCTTTCTGTGTTGGAGGTAGGGTTACCACCTGTCCCACTTTGTGAGTGACAGTCCCTCTTTGGGCAGTTGTGTCCTGCAAATAAATTGTAGAAATTACTAATGTCCTGAGATTTTAGGGCAAAAGTATTTCCAATTTTTATGTAATAATTGCATAAAACAGTTATTCTGTAACTGAAACACCTAAATGTTATCAGAAACAGAATAAGCAACTAAAATGATACAAGAATAAGCTTTTATTTAGGCAAAAAAGTGAAGTTCTGTCCTTTGTACTAGCCATGGGTATATTTTGGCCTGCAAAATCTGATGTTTGTACCACAACTGTCCCACTTTGGGCATTTGAAAAGGTGGCAACCCTAGTTGGAGGGAAGCCTTCTAGCTTATCAGTGTGAGTGGTAAGCACTAGGTAGCTTATCTACCACGGGAAGAGTGGGTTTTGGCCCAGAAATTGTAGTTCATTGGCCGTTTGGGCAGTTTTTCCATCTCTTTCTACTTTCTGGTTTAAAAGCCCATTTTGCATTTGGTCCCCATCTTTCCTGTAACTAGTGTAGTCCAGGTACATATTTGCTGTATCCAGGACTGTTGGTAAGCTTCTGAGCCCCCCCCCCCAAGCCCTTCTATGTTGGAGAGAAGCCTTCTAGCTTATCAATGGGAGCGGTAAGCACTAGGTAACCTATCTACCACAGGAGGAGTGGTTTCTGGCCCAGACATTATAGTTTATTGGCCGTTTGGGAAGCTTTTCCATCTCTTTCAACCTTCTGATTTAAAAGCCTGTGTTTGAGCTTGTTTCCTGACTTTCCTGTTACTAGTCTAGTCCAGGTACAGATTTGCTGTATCCAGGACTCTTTGTAAGCTTCTGAGCCCCTCAAGCCTTTCCATGTTGGAAGTAAGCCTTCTAGCTTATCAGTGAGAGTGGTAAGCACTAGGTAGCCTATCCTCCACAGGAAGAGTGAGTTTTGGCCCAGAAATTGTAGTTTATTTGGCCATTTGGGCAGTTTTCCATCTCTTTCAACTTGCTGGCTTAAAAGCCTGCATTTGTACTTGTTCCCCACCTTTCCTGTAGCTAGTTTAGTCCAGGTACAGATTTGCTGTATCCAGGACTCTTTGTGAGCTTCTGAGCCCCTCAAGCCTTTCTGTGTTGGAGGGAAGCCTTCTAGCTTATCAATGGGAGTGGTAAGCATTAGGTAGCCTATCTACCACAAGAGGAGTGGTTCCTGGCCCAGAAATTGTAGCTATTGGCCGTTTGGGCAGTTTTTTTCCATTTCTTTCAACTTTCTGGTTTAAAAGCTGCACTTGCGCTTGTTTCCCACCTTTCTTGTAACTAGCCTAGTCCAGATACAGAGTTGCTGAATCCAGGACTGTTGGTAAGCTTCTGAGCCCTGCAAGCCTTTCTGTGTTGGAGGAAAGCCTTCTATCTTGTCACTGGGAGTGGTAAACACTAGGTAGCCTGTCTACCACAAGAGGAGTGGTTCATGGCCCAGAAATTGTAGTTTATTGACCATTTGGACAGTTTGTCAGTCTCTTTCAACTTTCTGGTTTAAAAGACCACATCTGCGCTTGTTTCCCATCTTTCCTGTAACTAACCTACTGGGTAGCACTAGAAAGCCTTAAACTGAAACAAGCCTTCTAGCTTAGAAGAGAGACTTTGGAGTGATTAAGTATCAGTTTTCTGTACTTTCTTGCTGTACTTAAATGTTTTTCGCCTAAACGCAGATTTTCCAGCGTTTATTGTGATTTAAAAGCTTGTTTTTTTCACATATTGTACTTAATTGACTAAAGGCACTTTTAAAAAGTTTTTTTTTGTTTAAATAATTTGTTTTAACTGTTGTAGGCTACACACTAAAGTGCGATAGCCTTTTCTGATCGTTTGTAGTAGTTTAAAGCTGTTTTAAGTGTATTTTTTTTTACTGTTTTTGCCTTATCTTTTAAAAAAACAAACAAAAAAAAACAATTCCTTGTTTCCTGCCTTTCTACACTAGTATAGTCCAGTTTTCAGGCTAGTGCTGAATTCAGGGTTGTGATACTAGCTTCTGAGTTGTCCATACCTTACTTGGATAGAAAGAAGTTTCTCTGTTCACCTGTGAGAGAGGGGAGCTTTGAGCAGCCTATCTGTCCCTGGAGGAGTGGTTCCAGCCCAGAAGTTAGTAGTTTATTGGTCATTTTGAGCTAATTTCTATCTCTTTCATTTCCCTACTATAAAAAACGTGTTTGCACGGTTTTGCACGCTGGGCAGTGCCGGTTAGCTACGGTTAAATTATTCCAGGCTCCACTAAGTCTCTTCTTCAGTTTTTCTCTTGAAACTAGTCTAACTCTCAACCTAAACACTCAAAAAGCATCCTACAACCCAGCACTTGCTCAGGCCTAAGCACTAATATACCCTGACACTTGATTTCCCAGTAGGGCAAGGCTCTTTATTCACCCCTCACCAACCAAGAGACTAAGCAGCTCACCCTACTATTCAGGCATGACCAAAGGGCAATTTCAGGTGTACTCTCCAATCCAGCTGGTGAATCTGGGTATCCTGAGGCAATGTTACAACTGCCTCATGTACACAGACAACCCTCTACTCCTACCACAAAACACTAACATATGTGAGAGATGCAGTTATACAGCGAAACAGGAGGCTAAGCTGTCTCCACCCAAGACTGGAACAGACAGTCAAGAGGGGAAGATTAACACTTGCAAAACACCTCCAGCCACACACAGACCTACTAAAACAGTACTGGCAAAAAATACACATAAATACACAAAATCATACTCAGAGTCTCTAAGTAAAAACCTGCAAAAGCATCAGAGACCTCCAAAGCAGACACCCAAACAACCTGCACCTCCAGTCACAAACCAGTCAACACATAAAACACAAAATCAGTGTGCTACACAATTTACAGCCATTAAGGTGAAATAACATACTTAACACACTAGTAAAAGGTGACTCTATAGTCAGGCACACTGACATCCCATTCACTAGGCTGGACAAGCAGAAGGTTACTGTTAGCTGCCTGTCGGGAGCCAGAATCCGTCACATAACACAAGCACCCAGGTCACTCCAGAACAAGTACAAATATGACTCTGTCATTGTTCATGTTGGTATGAATGACCTGAGATGCACCTCCTTGGACTACATGAAAAGATACCTGGAAGAGCTCTCTGATCATGTAGTCCAGGCTGGTATGCCCCTGACCCTGAGTAGCATCCTGCCCTCACCAAGAATGATACCTCAGTATAAAGAAAGAATGATCAATTTCAACAATTGGCTAAGCTTCTGGTGTCATTCAAAGGGGATCCAGTGTCTGTCAGCCTGGGAAGACATGCTCGACAAACCGCGTTGCTTCACAAGAGACGGCTTGCACCTGTCACCCCTAGGCTTTTGAATACTGGCCAAGGCTCTTGCTGCCCCCATAGAGCCTTTTTTATGCAAGGCTCAAAAGACAAACCCACCTCCGTAAACAACACAATTAACAAAAAACTGAGGGTTATGCTACTCAATGCCAGGATTTTAAATCTCAAAATGCAAGCGCTCGAAGCACTCCTCAGTATGGAGAACATCGACATCTGTGCAGTAACTGGAACCTGGTTCAAGGATCCAGAGAGCACCCCAGCACTACTGGGCTACAACTCATACCACACGTTTCGGCCACAGAACACAGACTGAAACACAAAAGGAGGGGGTGTATACATATTCATCAAGGATACCTACACCTCCAGGTTAGTGGCACAGCATGATATCTCTGAGATCATCCATGTGCAACTAACATCTGGCAAATCTGCAATGCAAATTGTGGCCTGCTACAGATCACCCTCCATGACCCAGGACCACCACTCCACCTTTCTGGAGACACTGGAAAACATGAAGGCCCTACCGAACACCATGATATTGGGTGATTTCAATTACCCTACCATTAACTGGGAAAACTACTCAAGTACAAACTCCCAGGCCCAGCACTTCCTGGAATTCATCAATTCAAATGCCCTGGATCAGCTGGTAAACTCCCCTACCAGAGGTGAAAACATATTGGACCTGGTCATCACCAACATGGGTAACAGGTGTTCCACACTGGAGCTCAAACCTATCACTGGTTAGATCAGACCATAAACTAATCACTCTGGATGTTCACACCCCCCCACCACCCCCAACTAAGGAAACCACAGTAAAAAACTTTTCTAAAGCAAACTTCACCTTACTTAAGACAGAGGTGGTAAGTTTCACAGCCCCCACGCTAAAGGATAACGCTGTCCAAGATGCAGAAACCTTTACAAATGCACTCTATGAGCACCTACAAGGATGCATGGATCATGCCATCCCTAGCAAAACCAAGACTCACTCCTCTAAGACAAGGAAACCAGTTTGGTGGACCCCTGCCATAAACAGGCTATACAATAGAAGGAGGAAACTAGTTCAGAAAAAAAGCAAATCCCAAGAAGGAAAGACATCCCTGATCAGTATCAGTAAGAAACGAAGGTCCCTCATAAAATCATCCAAGGCTAACTTCAAAAGAAAAATAGCCAAGGATTCAAAAGATAACCACAAAGCCTTCTTTAGCTATGTTAAGAATCTAAGTGGCAACTCACAGATATGCACTGAACTAGTGCAAAATAGCACAAAATATGCTGAAACTACTGATATTGCCAATATCCTGGCAGACAGATTCAGTGCAAACTTCACCCCCCTCTCACTCCCAAAATGGCCCCCAGCAATACCAGAAAAGTGTAGTGTCCTGGAAATCACAGATGCACAGGTGAAAACAGCCCTTTCAAAAGCCAAAAACACAGTGTCAATGGGGCCAGATGGAGTCCCAGGCTGCGTCTTGCATGAACTACAGAACGAACTAACCCTCCACCTAAACACGCTGCTCAACCTCAGTCTCTCCACAGGCTACGTGCCCATAGAATGGTACACAGCAACAGTTATTCCTCTCCACAAAAGAGGGCCACAACTGACCCTGGTAACTATCGCCCCATAAGCCTGACTAGCCTGGTCTGCAAGGCTATGGAGTGCATCATCATGGAACTCATTAACAAAGATATTGGGAACCACCAAACACTTGACCTGACAAAGTTCGGCTTTATTAAGGGCAGATCATGCCTACTAAACCTGGTTGACTTCTTTGAGACAGTCACCAAAGCCATAGACGAGGGAAAGGCGGTTCAAATAGCCTACCTTGACCTCTCCAAGGCTTTCAACACCATTCCCCACTCGGGTATTACAGAAAAATTCACCAGCCTGAACATAAACCCCTACGTCACGAGATGGGTTGCCAACTGGCTTACAGACAGAACTCACATGGTAAGAATAGAGGTCTGACTCTAAACCAGTCACAAGTGCTGTCCCACAAGGCTCGGTCCTGGGACCCCTACTGTTCGGCATATACTTCTCAGAAGTACAGGCAAACACAGAAGAACTATGGCTAACCAAATTCACTGATGACTGCAAACTGGGAGCCATAACTGACTCTCCAGCTGACATGGACATCCTCCAAAAGGGCCTTACAGAGACGGACACCTAGTGTCAAAGTCATGGCCTCAAGCTAAATGCCAAAAAATTCATAGTCATCGCGTTTGGGAAAAAAAAACACCCACAAATTACCACATAGGTGGCAGCCCCCTTAATACAGAAGAGGTAATAAGAGATCTGGGGACCCAGGTAGATAGCAATCTCTCCTTTGACAATCATATTGCCAAAGTAGTTAGGAAATCCTTCTATGTGGCCCATCTAATTACTAAAGGGTTCGCATCTATAAATAAAGAGGTTATAGTGCCCCTCTACTCGTTACTCATCAGACCCATCATAGAGTACAATGCCTCATTTGAGATGTACCTCACAAAACATTTCCAACAGCTGGAAAGACCAGAAAAGTACCTTACCAAGAGGATTACTGGCCTCAAACATATGTCCTATGCAGCCCGACTGAAAAAAACTCTGGCTGTACTCAGTGGCATATCGCTTACTCAGAGGTGATCTCTGCCTGACTTACAAAGCCATGTCCAACTCAGAATTGATGGACATGCTCCACCTAAAGAAATCCAAGTCACTGCGAGCCATGCGCTCTAGTGAGCTAAACCTCACCACAACAATAAATAGAACATGCTGGAGGGATAGATTCCTGTCACAGAGACTCCCCAAGCTTTGGAACAAAATTCCAAACTTCATTAGGCAGAGCCCCTCACTAACACTCTTCAAGAGAAACATTGACGAGTGGATGGGCAACAGAAAATACACCCCTGGGATCACTTCATTGGCTCTGCTTGACAGGGAATCAGTTAATTAATCAATGGGGCGGCGAATGCCGACACACTCTGGCTAGGCTTATAAATGCCCTCGGGCAGATAGCCTAGTACCTACCTATGAACCTAATTAAGGTAGAGGAAAGGGATAACAGTAGTCGATCAGTGTCTGATAGTGGAGAACATCAGCATAATCACTTGCCATTTTAGAAGTGTCTGAGGAGAAAAGGACACTTATGGTACCCTTGTATAAGGGAAAAATTCAGGGAAATGCAGGACTGTTAACAGCTGTGTCAGAAAAAGTCATGGAAAGAATTCTATGTGAAAGGCTGGCCTCATTCAGAGGAAAACAGTCTTCAGGACAACAATCAACACAGGCTTGTGACCATAAGGAGCAGTCCCTCAAGCCTTTTCCAGTTTTAAACTTGGGTTGCAGGTAAACTCCACAGGGGAATCCTATTAGATGTGGTCCACCTGGACTTCAGCAAAGCTTTTGACTTGGTCCAACACAGATGCCTGATGGGATACCTGGAGACATCGGAGATAAGGCCAAGAATTTTTAACTAGATAAATGACTGACTATTTAGTATCACACAGAGAATGGTGGTAGGGGGAGCAATGTAGCAGTAGGAAAAGTGACTAGTGGAACACTGCAGGTGTCAGGTTTTCATTCCAGCCCTCATCAGAGTGTTTGTCTCAAAAGCATCTGAGGGAGTGAAGAACAGGATCAGCCCCTTTTCTGCTGACACAAATACAGATACAGAAGTACAGGATGGGGGAAGGGACTAAAGGAGGATCTAGGAAAACCTAACGAAGTTGGAAGAAGATGATAGTTAAGGGTCACTGCAGATAAATGTGAAGTGCTTGGGGTACAATTATCTTGATGTGAGGTTTCTGTTGGGAAAGTGAGTCTAATGGCAACAGAACAAGAACATGATGTGGGGGTACTGCTCACATTTATAGTGGACTACAGGAACAGACTAGTGGTCAGTGGAGGCAGAAAAGAAAATGCTGTTGTATATCATCAGGGAAAAGATTCCAGAAGCAAATAAGTAATGTTCCACTCTACAGGGCTCTAATTACCGCATAAAGAGTATACTTTTTGCCATTCTGGTCTTCATACTAGGAAGAGATTTCAAGCTGCTGGAAGGAGTCCAGAGGAAAACTACCAGAAATGTGTCTGGGATGGAGGGGCAAGGCTATGATCAGAACTGGTAGAAGTTAGTGCTCTTTTCCATAAAGACAAGAAGAAACAAAATTGTGCCAAAGATATGAGATGGGGTCAACCTTAGCATGGAGAGAACAGAGGGGAAGGAAAGACATAGACAGTACATTGCAGAAACTAACTACTCTTGGTATCTCTAACTTTTTTCATGGAAAGGGTTGTTGGTTAAAGGAATACAAGGAGACATGTAGCAGACTTACAAGACTAACGACTCCTTGGATCTCTGACAGCAGAGAGAGAGAGAAAGAATTGTTGGTCCATGGAATGGATTGTTGGAATACGTGACAGAAGACATTCAAGAAGTCATGGGACAGATGGAGAAAGACTAAGGCTGAAGCTGGGGTTACGGGGGCTGTAAAAATTTTAAATGCACTTAAACATTATATTGGATTGACTTACTGCCTCCATATTGCACAAAGCTAATGTAATATAATGCAAAGCTCTGTTGCTTCAGGGTGATGTATTTTGTGCAGCTAGATGAGTAAAGTAGCAAAAAAAAAAAAAAAAAAACTCAACATATCCCTAAATTAAACCTATGATACCTTTAGGGAAATGTTAGAGGGAATTGGACCCATTTTAAATATTCAGACAAGATTAGTTAAAACAATAATTGTGATGAGTTTTAAAAGGACTATGAGCACTCTTAAAGGCATTGATCATAGTTTCATGTAACATCTTAAGTGGATAATAGGTTCATAGGTATTTACTAGGCTAACAACCACAATGGCCTTTTTAAGCCTAGCCGTACATCCCAAGTTCTGATACCCTTGATAAGTGTAAGCATGGGGCTGGGAGATGAACCATTTACAGGTTGCCTTTGTCCATTAGAGACATAGGTGCCAAACCAGGGCTGAATTTCTGGTTCCCCATCCAATTGTCCAAGTTGCACTTGAATTGGGTTAGGGAGGAACTCTGCTTTACATGGATGGGCAGCCTGTTCCATAGATAGGGTAGTCACTGGGATACATACCTATCTCTCCAGCAGGTCCTATTTACATCACAGGCAAGGTTTAAGTCTTTAGAATGGGTAATTCTGCTGCTGTGTGTTTTGTGGATATGCAGGAGGTCCATCAGAGTGGGATCTGACACTGTCCTGTATGCCAGGCATAGATTTCCCCTCAAAAGTCTGTAGGAGACAGAATACAGGGATAGGGCCTTGAGGTGGCCTGGATAGGATGTATTACATACACCCTGTTTTCTTTTAGTGAGGAACCTCTGTGGACATTTCAATTGTTGGATATGCCTGGTTAGGTACATACCAAAGGGAGCATTGTACTCAATGATAGGTCTGATGAATGCCAAATACAGTGGAACAATGACTTCCTTAAACTTAGATGCCATTCCCTTGTTTATAAGTTGTGCAACATAGAATGATTTCCTTACCACTGTAGACACATGATGATCAAAGGCTAGATTACTATATGTGTCCCTAAATCCCTGACTACTGGGTCAACTCTAAAGGATGTGTTGTCAATATGATAGTTAAGAGGGATGGATGACTTCCAAAGGATACTATAATGTATTTCTTGGCATTTAGTTTTAGTCCGTGGCTCTGACACCAGTTGTTTGTCTGTGTCAGCCTCACCTAGAGAACATTTGTGTCAGTGTGAGATTCAATGGCTCCTAAATTGCAGTCATCTGCAAATTTAGTCAGCCAGAGACAACTAACATTGGCCTTGACTTCTGAGAAGTAAATGCCAAAAGGAGAGGTCCAAGGACTGATCCCTGAAGGACTCCACTTGTGGCTGACCTCTTTGTAGAGGTGGACTCCCCAATTCTAACTTCCTGGGTCCTGTCTGTGAGCTAGTTGGATATCCACCATGTGACATATGGGTTTGTACCTGACCTCTTGAGTTTGTCACATTACTCAAGTGGGATATTGTGTCAAATATCTTGACCAGCTCAAGGTTGGCAGTGTGAATGATTTTGCCCTCACCATTGCTTTGGTGACCTTTTTGAAGAAGTCCACTAGGTTGAGTAGACATGATCTGCTCTTGATAAAACCAAACTGGGTTGGGTCCAGTGTCTGGAGGTTTACTATATCTCTATTGATCATCTCCATGATAATTCTTTCCATGGCTTTACATATAAGACTAATGAGACTTGTGGGTTTGTCATTTCCAGGGTATGTAGATGGCCCAACCTTGTGCAGAGAGATGATTCTTGCTGTTCTCCATTCATAAGGCACAAAGCCTGTTTGGAAACTACAGTTAAATAGTAATTCCAGAGGCCCTGATAGGTCATGTTTCATGTTATTTAGAAGGCATCCTGGGATATTGTATGGGCCCACTGATGCAGTGTTCTTGGTCTTATAGAGAGCATTAAGAACCTGTTCCCTAGTGATAGTAGGGAGAGTTATATTTGATGATATTTCCTGAGGGAAGGTTGAGGGGGAGGGAGGGGGTAAAGTTGGAGCTGAATTTATCGACCAGGAGGTTTTGTATATCTTCTGGCTCAGTATAGGTGGCTCCATTTACAATGAGCTCTACACACAATTGTGTATTGCTTTTGAGGTTCTGGACATAACTAAAGAATGCTTTGTGGTTGTAACTTACGTCAAATTTGGCTTTGGTAGACTTTTTTTGCCCTCTGAGATGTTTGTTTAGTTTGATGAGAGTGCTTTTATTCTGCTGGGTGTTGCGCCTCCTAATTTTTGCCATGATTTTCTTCCTCCTGTTATACAGCCAATTGATTTTGTAATTCCACCAGGGTGGCTTGTTTTTTGAGTTAGTTCTGTACTTCTTCCTGGTGGGTACAACTGCCTCTATGCAGCTATTAACGTACTTGTACAGGGTTTCTGTGAACAGTTCTGCATAAGCAGAAGTGTTCTCAGGGTTAATGGGGGCTTGAAATGTTGTCAGGTTCTCACTTAATAGTGGGAAGTTAGCTTTAAAATAGTTCCTGAATATTCCAGTTTAGCTGGGGGCCCAGGTTTTATTTTTACTTCAGAGGAGACCATTTTGTGGTCTGACCTTACCAGAGAAGATATTACAGTAGTGGGTGAGCAGCAATGTCCCATATTACTGAGGACCAGATCCAGTATGGTTGCACCCCTGGTTGGCGTATTGACCATTTAGTCCAGGGAGGTTTGTGTTTACAAAATCCAGGAATCTCTGTGCATGTACGTTTGGTGTCATATAACATTATTTTAATCTCTATTCCAGCCAATAAGCTATGGTAGACAGAACCATTCTGGCATTATATTTTTGGCCAATATTTATTATTCCTGCAATGCCATGCACCACATAATGTATCATTTGATGTTGCTTTTCATTCAGTGTTACATTCCTGGTATTAAGTCAGGACAACTGTCCTTTGAATGCAGGATTTTTCAGCAATTCTTAAGGCATCTGTTAGTGAATTCTTAATGATACCCTTTGATTTTTGTTAACTGCAGGCTTCCATGTAGGTTTTATGATCTCTTTTATAGTTCAGTAAATAACAATAGTTACTTGTCAGGGAGAAAGGAATAACACCAACATAAAAGTAAAAACGTTAGTCATGTTACTTGTTAAATCAAGAAGCAGTAATAAAGTCTTGTCTACAAGCTTGCAACAAATGGAAATCAAAAGATGTTGATTAAAACATTTACCTCAGGAGATGCTCAATAAATGTAACTCAAAGTAAGTGGAGAAAGAGAAATGCAAAACTGTAAGAATGCAACTATGTTCCAGTTTGTAAACTTCGGCAATGCAGAGTCTCTAAAATATTTTAACAAACATTTCTGACATTGAAAGCACCCCTGCAATTAAATAAAACATAACATGCAATATCTTGCTGTTGGAATTGTTATATTTCACTAAAGATATGTTTCTTTGGACTCTTCCCACATGCCTGGTCAGGCATTTAATCTGCTCTTTGGACACTTTTCAGTTTCTAAAGGATTTGCAAATGTAATTCAGTTATTTTCCATTGAATTATACTTCAATAATCTTTTTTATTAAAAAATCATATACAACCCATGTAACTGTTATTTGTAATCAAAATGTTTTTAAATGATCCAATGTCTGAATAATGGAGCTATTGCTCACAAATGAAACTGACTATAAATGGTGAAACAGTGCAAATGATGTCCATGACATCTGTGTAATGGACCTTTTTTCTCCAAGCCTCCATTGAAAAAGGACACTGCTCAGTTGCGCTTTCCCAGTTAACAAACACAATAAATAAATAAATAAATCTGTAGTGATAGTGAACCCCAGAATAAGATCATATTGTGACATTTTGTTGGAAAAAGAACCACTGGCTGAAAAATAAAATCATGTCACTATGGCTGCTGTCACCATTACATTTGGGGCAGAACAATTTATGAAATAACACTAAGCAGCATTAATATATCACAGAAGATCAAACTGTGATGAAAAAAAAGAAGTTATGTACCTACCATAACATTCCATCTTTGTTGTCCATTTTCATTCTTCCTCAACTGATGGGTTTGGATCCGATCCTCGGATCTGACTCAGGCATTGCTAAAGCTCATGGCAAACAAAAACACCTGAGCTTTTTTTCCCTTATCCATAATGCACCAACCCTAAATTACCTCAGATCTTGTTTGCTGATTTTTACCATAAAGGAAATATTTATCATGTATAAATAAGGAGATATACAATTGCATGTACTGAACATAGAAAAACTATATCTGAGCTCTATCTAAAGGGCAGTGATGTCCCTTTAAAAACTAATTTTCCACAAGTTTGTAATTAGAAAGGATGGGGGGTGGTGAGAGGAAAGATGAGAAGGAATAAAAATGGACAACACAGATGGAATGTTATGCTAAATACATAACTTTTTTATCTGATATTGTCAATTTTCATTCTATCCTCAGCTGATGGGACAGAGTCCCCATCTACCTAAAATCCTAAGGAAGGATATTCTTGAGTACAGCTAAACCAAATAACGCTCTACCTCTGGAGACCAGATCCAATTTGTAATGAATAACAAAAGTTTGGGGAGTAGCCCAAGTTGCTGCTGCACATATGTCGTCCATGGACATTCTGCAAACGAAAACTGATGACGTTACAATGGGCCTAGTTGAATGAGCTTGTACCAGTTGTGGTAAGGTAATACCCAATTTTTTTATAAATATGTGAGATACAAACAGTTAGCCATCTGGCTGACATTACTTTGGTAACTGGTTTACCCAATTTCAAGTCTTTTACTCTGTGCAGGTAAAAATGTAATTGTCTGTGAACATCCAATAAATGTAACATGTATTCACCTTTAACAAAACTTGCAAATTAATGGCTTGAGTAACATTTGATTCTGACACCACCTTGGAAAGGAAGGAAGCATTTGTTCATAACGTTACGTCGTCCTTGTGAAAAATCAAGTATGGAAGTTTTGAAGACAATGCTTGAATTTCTGAAATTCATCTAGCAGATGTAATAGCTATTAGAAAAAATAACATTTTCCAAGTAAGATATTTAAGGTCACATATAGCTGCTGGTTCAACTGGGGAATGTATAAGCACAAGCAGTACCAGATTGAGATCCCATGGGGTAGTAGGGTCCTTAAAAGGAGGTCTTAAAAGTAGATTGCCTCTCATAAAAGCTCTGCTCAACTTATGAGAAGCTACTGAGGGACCCTCAAATCCAATGTGAAAGTTTGATATTGCTGCTAATTAAACTTTGATGGTTGAGGAACTAGCTATTTCTTTAAAAAGTAGGGCCAAAAAGGTTCAGCATGATTTTGATGTGCCCAGTAAACAAATCTTTTACATTTACTGGAATAGAGTTTACATATTGAAGGGTTATGGGAAGATAAAAGTATATGTCAAACAGGGGGAAGAGATCATAGGTTGTCTGGCTATTAAAGGAACTGGAGAAACCAGGACATCAGCCTATTTGATATGTTGACATGGATCATGCCTGTCAAGTGAGACAAAAGGTCTGGAGTCAGATCCAGAATCCAAGGTTGGTGAAGTAAGTGAGGCCAAAAGAAACGAAATTTGTTGAGGCCAGTAAGGTGCAATGAATATGATCTTGCTCTTCAACATGGTAGCTTTCTGCAGGAATCTCAGAATTAATAGGATTGGTGGGTATGCATAAAGTAGACTGGGGCCAGTCATGAAGTAGAGCATCCCTCAGAAATTCCCCCTTTGGGGGGATTACGAAAAAGTAGCTGTTGCATTTGTTTTTTAAGGAAGAAGCAAAAAAGATCAATTTGCATCATGTTCTTGTTGAAAGACCACTCTTGAGATAGGAGAATGCGCCTGCTCAGTTTGTCTGCCGTCACATTGGACTTCCCTGGAATGTGCTTTGCTATGAGAAAATGGTTGGATGAGATTGCCCATTGCCACACTTTGAGGGCTTCTTGACACAAAGGATAAAATCTGGTTCTTCCTTGTTTGTTGATGTACCAAACTACTGACATATTATCTATTTGAACTGCAATCTTCCCCAAAGGGAGAGCATCTTGGAAGACCTGCAATGCTAAAAGCACTGCTATCATCTCTAAGACAGTGACATGCAAGTTGATCTCTTTGGGCAACAAGTGCCTTGAACTGTTTTCCCCAAGAAATAACCCCTAACCCCAGCTGGGAAGCATCCGTGATCACTATGGTTTTGGGCTGAGGGAAAATGAACGGACGGCCTTGTAGAACCTGATCTGACTGAATCCACCACCTAAGATCTCACTGCATATCCGAGTGATTCCTAACAGAGTTGACATGGGTTGGAGAATCCTCATGTAAAATCTGAATACAGGTACTATGTTATCACCACTGACATTGATCCTAGAGCTTGAAGGACCAAGTGAGCTGAAATTTTGGTACTGCAGATTATTTTTCTGACCTGTGATCTTATAGTTTGAATCCTTGAAGGGGCAATGAAACTATTGTTGACTTTGTGTTGAAAACTGTTCCTATGAATTCCAAATTTTGAGTTGGTTCCAACTAAGACTTGTCATAGTTTATGGTTATCTCTACATGAGAACACAACTGGAGAACCTGATCTCTTACCCTTATTATTTGGTGTCTGGTTGGGGCAGTAATGAGCCAGTAATCTAAATATGGAAACACCCAGAATCCTTGTAGTCTCAAGTGAGCTGCTACTGCTGCCATACATTTGGTGAACACTCTGGGAACTGTGGTGAGACCAAAGGGCAGAACTCTGAACTGGTAGTGATTGGCTCTATTCATCTTTATATGATAGTATGCATTCTGAAGGTCTATCGAGCACATCCAGTCATCCTCACTAGAAAATGGAGAATGGACTGAACCATTGACCATTCAAAACTTGGTATGTTGAACTGACTTGTTCAAGTTGCTGAGATCCAAAACTGGTACATGCAAAATGAGCCACTAAATTGTACCTTGAGTAAGTCCCAGATTCTATCTGGTCTGGCGGAACCTCTTGGATGATTCATTTTTGTAGTAGCTTTTGTATTTGAATTGATGCTTCATCCCTCTGACTGGGTGGAACATCAGGGATTTTTCTTGAGATTGCAGGTGGAAGGGAGAAGGGTATTATATAATCTCTGGAAATAATTCTCTGCACCCAAGTATCTTTTATGTGTAGTCAGGCTCTCTAGTGCAAGGATAATCAACCCCTGATTGCCTCCAAATGTGGGAAATCTGGCCTCCTTTCAGAAGCGCTGGTATGGTCTGTCAAAGAATCTCTGGAACCCTGGCTTTGTGGGCAACCTCTGCTGCGGGGATGGCATTGACTGTTGGAGTTCTCCCCTCTGTCTCTGGGGGAAGTTTGGGATTTCTTAAACCACAACTTTCAACTACCTCATTGATTCTTAGAGAACAATGTTTGAGGCATCAAAAAATGTATGCCCACAGCAGACAGGGTCTTTCCATCCTTCTCACACCTAGATAATATGTTCTTCACTTTGGGGCCAAACAAAGATGTGCAATCAGAAGGACCATTGACGAACGAAGACTTGAAAGTCTCTGCAAAATCACATAAGCAGATCCAGGTATGTCTCCTGATAGAAATGCCTAAACCTGCTGCTCTTGATGTTCCTTTAGCTACATGCAAAATTAGCCTCATGGGTGAATTTGAAATAGATTGCAGAGTAGCCAACTGAGAAGTCATGGATATTTGAGCCTCTGCAGAAATGGATCCTGAGAGGGTATTTGAGAGGTCCTTAATCATTTATCTCTGTAACCTTGTAAAATGTGAGGCAAAGGTTACTAAAGCATAGACATGCTTCCCAAACCTGTTCATCACCCTAGACTCTCCCTGTTACTGGGATCAGCCATGGAACTCTCTTTGGCAAGTTCCGTTTCTTGGCTGCCGCCATGACCTTGACATCAATAGGCACCCCTTTTCCCCAAAATTGCTTATCCGAAGGTGGTGCCACAATCTTGTCTGTTCCTCTGAGTATGGGTTCAATTGTGTCAGATTTCTTTCATGCCCACTGAGATACCAATTCAATAAGCTCATTGGTAGGTGAAGTAACCCAGGAAGTAAACGGGCCAGTACTGAAAACCTCCAGGAATACCGACTCCTCAGATGAAGGGCTGCTGAGTGTTCAATCCTCTGCTTTAGGATTTCAAGGATGTCTCCAAATGAGACAGCTTCAGGAGGTGACCATGGGGACCCTTCACCTTCATTGAAGTCCATATCCTCCATGACTGATTCTTCTGGAGAGTCCAAGTGCTTCCTCTTACTCTTCTTCTTCATTGGCATGTCCTCAGTGACATGCTGTGGAGAGGTATCGGAAGAAATAGAAATATCCTGCTGAGAAGCCTGGGGGATCTCGGGCTGGCTGTCTCTGTGGAAATGAGTGATGAGGCTCCAAGTGCAGAGACATCATGGCAGAAGGCTGAAGGTCCAAGGGGGTTGGATCCATCTATTCTGACAGGGCAGAAAACACCCTTGAAGGCTGACTACCCCAGAGAGAGAGAAAGATGACTCAGCTCCATAAAAACAAGTTTCTGGATCGGAGTCCTCTCCTGCCCCAAGAGCAATCTACCCTAGAGGAAGCAGGAGCTGAACTATCCAGGTCCAATGTGCAGAGATTCTCTGACAACTTCAAAGTCGACTTCAGAGAAGCTATGGCTCCAGAGCACTCAGAGCAAATTTCGGATCTGAAGATATTCCTGTCTTTGAATCCAAAACAGACAGAGCCAGATGGCTCTGATCCAGGGACTCTGAGACAGTCAAAGGACTCAGTGGAGGAACTGGAAGTGTGGGTCTAATCAAAGGACAGACCTCCTGACCTGAAGGGGTAGGAGCCAATAAGACACTCATCTGACTTGGCACCAAGAAACTCTTCTGCACCACTCTCTCCATGTCTTCCTCTGTCAATCCTCTTCAAGAATGAGTTTAAACTTTGGAAGGGGAGCTGGATCAGTGATGCCCCCATAAAAGGCAAAGGCACTCTTGAAGACACTGGATCAAGGGATAGTGAATATTTTGTCCTGGATAGAAAAACAGGACTGGAGGTAGTCAGATCCAGTAACTGTTTTGTCGGATCCAAAGAAGTTGGGTCCATTAATTTTTTTTTTCTTTTTGTTTGGATCAGAGGGTGAGGTTGGATCTGGCTTCGATCTTTTCCTGGACTGCTCCAAGACCTGGGTTATGATGTGGATGGTCTCAGAAAAGAAGGCTTCAAATCCTTACTTTTGAGGGATTCAGCCCCAGATACTGCCTCTCCAAAAGCAGAAGGGAGCAAACCTTTCAATATGAGTTTGTTCTTCCTTTCAACTAAGGCCCTTGAATTAAAGCCATGACATATTGAGCAATCCTCCTGTAAATGTAAAGGCCCAAGGGATTGGACATCGGAAGCTTGTGCCCACACTTAACACACTTTTTTAAAACCAACGGCGCCTTTTTCTGACATTATGCTACCAATATATAAAGATAGACTCTTAAGTAAGAACAGAGATTTTTTGATATAGAAAGAAAGAAAGAAAGAAAGAAAGTACCAAGAATGGTAATAAAAAGACTACACTAAAGTATAGAAAGGAAAAACTTACTAACAATAGTAAGAGAGGAAGTACAAAATCTGTATGACAGTTAAAGAAGGGGAAAAATACCAACTGTGGTAACAGAGATTTACTCTTTTAGTAAAAAGTTAAGGGAAAGATATATGGAATTAGAAATATTTGGAAATATCAGAGGAAGTAATAGTAATACTAATAGTAATAGTAATAGTAATACTAATAGTAATAGTAATAGTAATAGTAATAGTGATAGTAATACTAATAGTAATACTAATAGTAATAGTAATAGTAATAGTGATAGTAATACTAATAGTAATAGTAATAGTAATAGTAATAGTAATACTAATACTAATAGTAATAGTAATAGTAATAAAGCTCGAGAGCAAGGTCAACCATGTCTTTTGCGCAAAGTGGCAAATGAGATCTGGGGTAATTTAGGGTTGGTGCATTATGGGTTAAGGGTGAAGCTCAACAGTTTTTGGTTGCCATGAGCTTTAGCAACAGCCGAGTCAGATCCAAGGATTAGATCTGAACCCATCAGTTGAGGATAGAATGAAAACTGACAGCATCAGATCATTTATTATTTAGTTTCTGATCACTGTTATCCATTAAACACAGATTGAAATAATGGATGATAATATATGTATAATAAATAAATGGACAAATAAGTATGTGGACTATTAAAATCTAATAAAATGGCATAAATGTAGAGTTGGAGTACCTAAATGTAGAAGTTCAGACATGTATAAGGGATGCTGGAATGGAATGAATGGTTTCCTCATGTACTGCCATAGATTAGGCCAAGTGTGTGTATGTTTGTGGGTGTGTGAATTGGGATGATATAAAGATGGACCATAGCTGCCTACATTTTTAAAAATTCTTTACAGTCCACTACGAGCACAGGTTAATGCACTGCCTAAATTCCTGAACAATGTAATCATTGTCTAGTTTTTATAATGGCACTTATGTTCATCTATATTTAAATATGTCAGATTTAAAGTGACCAGAAGTAGGTGTGTAACTGTTTTAAAACAGTTTTGCTTGGTTATAAGATGTAACAGGTTGTAGATGGTACCAGATAAAAAACAGTATGTGCCATATTATTGTTACAAAAAAAGAGTGCTGTAGCACAGCTGCAGATTGAATACCTGGCAGCATTTGATCAAGTTAATATGATTTGGGGGTAAAATATCAGATATGTACTAGTAAAAGACTAGAATAAAATATAAATCAGAGCAGGGACTAGATAACTTTTCAAAGGAATTAGCTAGAGCTGGTCAATTGTGGCCAGTTATTTGTGGACAACAATGTACATGATAAACTTGCTAAACCTCAAATTAAGCTACACTGAAGAAAACCCTTGTCACAGTTAAAAGTAAGAAATGCAACGAGTCTACAGTATGGATTAGGAGAGAAATCAGGAAATAAAATACTTGCAAGAAGTATAATATGGCTGTCTCAGAAATTAACAAGAACAGATTCTTATTTTTAATTGAAATACAATTGCATTATTAGTACACAACTACTGAGCATTGTCTACCACTAAGTGCTAATATGAGGCAGAATGATACCTAAACCATCTACTATGGGGCACCAAGCCATTTCACAACACTGCCCCTTTAGTTCATTTTGTATGTGATTTATTGCATAACCCACTGGAGCACCATCCTAGGTAAGTCACACCTGACTGAACAAGTCCAATCCAGCTGTAAATTCACAAACCTCACCACAGTCAGCCCACAGAGTTAATCATCAACATGTTGTTTCAAGGGAGACTCACTCATATGGTTTACCAGACAAATGAACGAAGCTAGCCCCGCCATAAAATGAACTCAGAATAGGGTCCATCACACCTGAACTCCTGAGGTAATTAGACTTGTTTTTCCTCTACACTAATTCAACAACCATGTAATTGTCAAAATAACAGAAAAGTGGTATCAGCTGGTAGCACAGTCCACATAAAAATATACTCTGTCTCCAACTAAGTATATAGAAACGTATTTAATAAGAGCAACCACAATGAACACTCGGTAAGTGCTTTCACCAACACAATATTGGCTTCATCAGACCGTTAATACATAACATAAAACATACCCTCCCCTTAAATACTCGATCAATGCAAGTACATTTTAAATGAACCAATCAAATACCCCACAGACAATACATCATGCCCCACCATTAACACACAACAGATGTCAATTAAATTGCATGTAAACAACAAGCTACCTCAAAAATGTATAGGACTTAAAGGGGAACTTTATAAACTATTAATTATATTAGATACTGTTACAAAACATAAACCAAGTGGTTACATATCTCATTTCCTTACACCTCTCTTGTCCAGTGTGGTTCAGGGAGTTTTTTGAAAGAACTGGTCAGTATTTGTAATGGATGATAAGACAGGTCATGTAGTGGGGGGGCTGCCTAGGTTTACTTTCAGAAATTGTAAGACAATGAAGAATATGTTGTGTTATCCTAATAGGATGGTGAAGGAGCATGAGGCTGTATATGGGACTCATCCTTGTGGTTCATGTAACTCTTGTGTGATGATTGATGAGGAGGTGGACTTTGTTCATCCAGAGACAGGTTGACTGTTTAAAATCAGAGCAAAGGCGGATTGTGGGACTAGGCATATAGTGTACATGGCCAAATGCGACTGTTTTCTGTATTTGTAGAGAGGAAGGTAAGACCTGTTTTGAATAAGTCTGTAATAATTTTGAGGGATACCAAACACTTTCTGGAAGATTTATTTTAATTTATGGAGAACTGGGATAGATCTAGAGATTATCTACTTGTTACACTAGATGTAACATCTTTATTTACAGCTATCCCTAATGGACGGGGGTTGAATACCTACATAGGTATTTGTCTCAGGCAGAGGTGTATGAAGAGTGATTGATAGCTCTAATTTGTAATTTTATGCATTTGATTTTGGAGTATAATATTTTTGTGTTTGACGATCGGTATTATAGATAGAAGCATGGTGTAGCAATGGGGACCTGCTGTGCTAACAGCTATGCCAATGATGTTATGGCCCAGTGGGAAATGGAGCAGGTTTTCACCATGGAGATGTTTTCGCAGCATGTTCTGTTCTACCGGCGTTTTGTTGATGATATTTTCCTGCTGTGGGAGGGGAACCGTATGAGCCTTGAACAGTTTGTTATGGCGTTGCATGATACCAGTGATTTTGTTAAGGTTTACATTTCAGTGTTCTGAGGTTGGTCTAGATTTCTTGGATGTACATGTTGAGAAGGGGCCTAATGAGAACCTGAACACTAGTTTGTTTAGGAAGGAATGTTATAAGACCTCTGTCCTACATAGGAGGAGTATGCACCCTCAGAGGACTTTTAAGAATGTGGTTAAGGGCCAGGGCATGAGGGTGTCCCGTCTACATAATATGGATGATGGGTATAGAGCAAGTATGAGTGATTTTTGATCTTCCTCGTTACAGAGAGGTTATAAAATCAATGAGGTTGATCCGATTTTGATGGATGTTGATTTTATGAGGGAAGGGAGGGCTAAACCCTATTATTTGCCACGTGGTCACAATCAGGTTAGGACTTTGTATGGAAGAGGAAGTGGGGGTAATGTTAATGATGTTGTTAGGATACCCATCCCCTAAACCAATGATACCCATGTAGTACAGGATGTTTTTTGGAAGAACTGGTCAGTATTGATGACGGATGATAAGATAGGTCATGTAGTGAGGGGGGCTGCCTAGGTTTACTTTCAGAAATTGTAAGACACTGAAGAATATGTTGTGTTATCCTAATAGGATGGTGAAGGAGTATGAGGCTGTATATGGGACTCATCCTTGTGGTTCGTGTAACTCTTGTGTGATGATTGATGAGGAGGTGGACTTTGTACATCCAGAGACAGGTCGACTGTTTAAGATCAGAGCAAAGGTGCCTTGTGGGACTAGGCATATAGTGTACATGGCCAAATGCGATTGTTGTATGAGATTCTATATTGGAAAAACTAATTGGTCTCTGAGAGAACGAATAAGGGAACACACACATAACATGAGGGTAGGGAATATGACAAATGCTTTAGCAAAGTATGTTGCGAGTAGTGAGTGGATACACAGTTTTAAATGTAGAGTTTTGGAGGTATTGATGGAGGGTAAGAGAATGGGTAATATTGAGAACAAAACCTCAGAGGCAGAATTAAGGTGGATTTTAAGATTAAAAGCAAGTAAGGGTTATGGCCTTAATACTATGGTGTCTATTAAACAAGTCCTGGACAGGAGAGGTGTAAGAAAATGAGATATGTAACCACTTGGTTTATGTTTTGCAACAGTTTCTAATATAATTAATAGTTTATATAGTTCCCCTTTAAGTCCTATACATTTTTGAGGCAGCTTGTTGGTTACAAGCAATTTAATTGACATCTGTTGTGTGTTAATGATGGGGCATGATGTATTGCCTGTGGGGTATTTGATTGATTCATTTAAAATGTACTTAATGCATTGATCGAGTATTTAAGGGGAGGGTAAGTTTTATGTTATGTATTAACGGTCTGATGAAGCCAATATTGTGTTGGTGAAAGTGCTTACCGAGTGTTCATTGTGGTTGCTTTTATTAAATATGTTTCTATATATTTGGTTGGAGTTTGAGTATATTTTTATGTGGACTGTGCTACCAGCTGATACCACTTTTTACCCGTTTTCTCTGGATTTACAGCTGGTTTGTCCGTTGGATGTTTCTTTTTGCTTGAACCATGTAATTGTCATTCATTGGCTATAATATCTCTCAATGGTTGCATTCAGAGTTAGGGGCACAGCAAAAATAATTAATTTCTGTTACTTTAGAACTTCTCAAAATAATTTCCACTTTTAGGGAGATGGAGCATAATCTGAGAGAAAAAAAAATAAGGGATGTCCCCTGAAATCTAGACAAATGAGAGGTATGCCACCTTGAATAAGCCTTAATATTCATCGCTCATACTTTCTACCACCTCTATTAGGTCCGGACTGATAACTTTCCAATAAGAAGTAACCAGATTGTTTCCTTCACTTTTCTAAACCTAGGAGTTCAGTAGTAGAAACCCATTACCCTAGACAAATTCCAGCCTGATTTGTCAACCAGATTGAGTTTGAAAATGTCCACAAACCCTGGATATAAAAGCATGTGATGGTTTCTTCCCTTCTTGGATAACTCTGCTTTGAACAGTTGGGGGACTGACCTCTAAACCACCCACTGGTCAGAAACAGCATGTTTATTTTTAACTGTCAGGTGCATTTTCTCCTCCATCAATCAGCAGCCTTGAGCCTTGGTAGCCATGCTAACTCAAGCTCATTTGGTATATAGCATGGCTCAAAGCCTGTTGCAGGTCACACTTGATTGACCTATTTCAGCGAGCCACACTGATTCCATCTTCTCCCCAGTCAGGCCCCACTGGACTCACACACTAATGGTTTGTACATATTAGGCTCAGCTATCCCTTCACCAATCAACAAACACTTAACCACACAAAACCTCCTCCATACTGTCCTATTAAGTATATGAGAACTCTTTATTCCACTGAAATGCCCACAAACCAAGAGCACACTGGATCATTCAATTTCCATTCAGTTTTTTAGACATGATGTTTTTCTGAATTAACCTGAGGTTTTATGTTGTTTCCAGTTTTTGGAATTTTTAATTTAAATTCATACCAGTTTGGTGGCTTGTAACAGACAGACTCAGTCAAATGAGTTTTCGGCCATGTGCTAACCCCACAATTAGATACTAATATTAACAGTAAATGTATTTTTTGTGAACTGGATCAATAAAGAATGTATAGAAGTCCATGAGAATTAATGGCAGTGCTTATGTACAGCTATAGTTCTAGCTGCTTGAATATGTGCATCTTATTTCTGTCATTTGTGGGGTTTGTTTGTCTTTTTTTTTTTTAGTTGGGATCACTAAGTAGGAGAAAAAGACTACAGATAAGCCTTAGAAGTGTATCCTTTTTGTGTTGGGATACTCAAAAACGTTGCCACTGTTTTTAGTTAATTGATGTAATGTTAGTAACTTGCCAGTTTCATTTCTAATGAGATTTTTGATGACTCTAAGCTTCTGAACTTAAGAAGTTTGAGCTTTTTTGCCTCATTGTAGTTTTTGAATGCCAGCATAGGTGCATGTCAGAGAGAATAGTGGGGTTCTTTGATTGTAAATGAGCAGCTACTTTTTACCACACCAGCTTAATACATCAGAATATCTTATATTTAATTTCTGGCTTTCATGCTGTACTTCCATATAATTCCATGTACTCTAATACTATAATCTAGGCACAAGGCACAATAAAGCAAATGAAATGAAATGTTCACATGCTTACAGAACAGCATATTAAGGATGGAGAATCATGCATGGATCAAATCATTTATGGTGGCTGTTGGTGCTCCCTTCATTACCTCAGCCTCTACAGTCTCTCTTTTGAGGTCAGGGACAAAGAGACTTCTCAGTTCAGCACTAACCTGTAATTATGCTCACACCTTCTTACTCTGTACTGTATAATACCCTCATTATATGTTAAATTTAGATCTGGGATATCCCTCAGCATTTTTTTGAGAGACTACTTTGGTCTTTCTAGCATTTGCAGTACAAGTGGTTAAGAAATGTGTCCCTTTCCTGGGTTCATAGGTAGGTACTAGGCTATTAGCCCTATGGCCTATACAAGCCTAGCCAAAAAGGTATCCTGGCTTTTGCCACCCAAGAAAATAATTTTCCTGTGTCGAGCAGAGCCACAGAAGTGATCCCCGGGGTGAATTTCCCATTTCCCATCCAATCATCAAGATTTTTCTTGAAGAGTGCTAATGAGGAGCTCGGTTTGACATAGATAGGTAGTCTGTTCCAGAGTATGGGAAGTCTCTGGGACAGGAATCTATCCCTCCAGCATGTTCTGTTTATTGTGGTGACAAGGTTTAGGTCCCTAGAGTGTATAGCTCGGAGGGAATAGGATTTCTTTAAGTGGAGCATGTCCAACAGCTCTGGGTTTGACATAGCTTTGTATGTTAGGCAGAGATCGCCTCTGAGTAGGCAATATGCGACGGAGTAAAGCTGGAGTTTTTTGAGACGGTCTGCATAGGGCATCTGTTTGAGGCCAGTAATCCTCTTTGTGAGGTATTTCTGTGGCCTTTCCAGTTGTTGCAGATGTCTTGTGAGGTACATACCAAAATGAGTGTTGTACTCTATAATGGGTCTAATGAGTGATGAGTAGAAGGGAACAATGACCTCTTTTTTTCTAGATGAGAAACCTTTTGTGATGAGGTGAGCCATGTAGAAGGATTTCCTGACCACTGTGGCGATGTGATTATTAAAGGAGAGACTACTGTCCACCTGTGTCCCAAGGTCTCTTATCACACTTTTAGCATTAAGTAGACTACCACTTATGTGGTAGTTCATGGGTACAGAGTTTTTACCAAAGGGGATGTCAATACACTTTTTGGCATTAAGCTTCAGGCCATGGCTTTGACACCAGGCATCTGTCTCAGTGAGGCCCTTTTGTAGTATGTCCACATCGTTAGGAGTTTCAATTATGGCTCCTACTTTGCAGTCATCTGCAAACTTTGTTAGCCAAAGACCTTCTGTGTTAGCCTGCACTTCAGAGAAGTAGATACCAAACAGGAGAAGACCAAGGACTGAACCCTTTGGTACTCCACTTGTAACTGGTCTGAAGTCGGATTTGGAGTCTGCTACTTTCACAGTGTGGGTTCTGTCCGTGAGCCAGTTGGCAACCCATCTTGTGACATAGGGATTTATACCTAATTTAGTGAGCTTATCTATAATTCCAGAGTGGGAGGATGGTGTCGAAAGCCTTGGTGAGATCTAGATAAGCTGTGTGAACCACTTTACACTCATCTATGGCTTTGGTGACTGCTTCAAAGAAGTCAGTCAGGTTTAGGAGACATGATCTGCCTTTTATAAACCCGAACTGGTTAGGGTCCAGAGTTTGGAGATTGCCAATGTCTTTGTTTATGAGTTCCATGATGATATGTTCGATGGCCTTGCAGACCAGGCTCGTCAGGCTAATGGGTTGGTAGTTCCCGGGGTCCGTGGTGGCTCCCCCTTTGTGGAGTGGGATAACCGTCGCAGTGCGCCATTCAGTGGGCACAAAGCCTGAGGTGAGGCTATGATTGAACATGGTATGTAGGTAGGGTGCTAGTGTGGGTGGGTGACTATCTTATTCCTAAAGGCTAATGTCTGAGTACAACTGATATTTAGAAGTAAGTTGTTATAGTTTAGCCAGTGTTGAGGGGACCAGATGTCCTGTGGTAGCGTCCTGCACAATCTTGTACCAGAATAAATAATTGCTGGATCATTTACATACTGAATTAGTCTGCATTCCTACAATACCGCCACATGTTCTCAAATTACCTAAACAAGAGATGTTGTGATTCTGACCTTGTGGAATAATTGTGACTTTACTAGGGATCACACAGTCAACAGTTTGCTTTCCAGTTATCTAGACCTAGCCGGTCAAGGATTTGTGGATGCCACATATAAAAAATGGTTATGAATGCACAATGTCAGATGCCTCAGATAAATAAGAAACTTGCTGCAATAATGTAATGTAAATATTGTACATAGCATTCTACTGTTGATATGTGTATGTAAAGCGTATTTACATTTTCTTAAAAGGTTTGTATGTAAACTGTTTCCATACCTAACCCACATCTGTTTTCCTCAAATGAAACTGTGTGATCCCTACCTTCAAGCTTAATGATTTTAACTATGCATGATATTAAATGCATTTATGAGTAACTATTCTACATAAGATCTTTAATATTAACTATCATTTATATCTAAATTGTATAATGCATCATGGAGCTTTTCTCCCCGGGCCTCCACTGAAAATGGGTCAATTCGGGCCAGTGGACTTCCCCGGTAATCAAATTGCAAATAAATAAATAATGTATTTTCTTTTTAGGTGCATGAACATGAGTATTGTATCATTAAGTAATATTGTGTCCATCCAATGATAAGGTCAGATTTTGCCAGAGTTACTGAATAGATGGTTTGGATAAGGAAAATAGATTGCTCTCCATGGACGACATCTCTAAAACCTTGGGTCTGAGAAGGGCAATTGCTTTATAATTGTCAAACTCTTCTACATTAGCACCTTTTGATTTAATTATAGCAATCAGTCTTCTTGGGTACACACATGCCATCAATTCAAGGGACTTTGATTGACCCCAAATAAAGTTCAGCTGTCCTAGTAGGATTCTTCTGACATTTACTCAGTGATCTGCTACAGCAAAAGCTATGGTTCACAGAGAGCTTAGAAAGCATCAAATGGATTTCATTATTGAAAGGTATCAGTCAGGAGAAGGGTACAAAACAATTTCCACAGCACTGGATATACCATGGAACACAATGAAGACAGTCATCAAAAAGTGGAGAAAATATGGGACAACAGTGACTATGCAAAGAACTGGACATCCCTCCAAAAACTGATGAAAAGAAAAGATGAAAACTGGTCAGGGAGGTTGCCAAGAGACCTACAGCAACACTGAAGGAGCTGCAGGAATTTCTGGCAAGTACTGATTGTGTACCACATGTGACAGCAATCTCCCGTATTCTATATATTTCTGGACTATGGGGTAGGGTTGCAAGATGAAAGCCTTTTTTTACAAAGAAAAACATTCCGGTCTGGCTAAAATTTGTAAAACAATACATCAAGTCTCCAAAAGGCATGTGGGAAAATGTGTTATGGTCTGATGAGACCAAAGCTGAACTTTTTGGTTACAATTCCAAAAGGTACGTTTGGCCCAAAAACAACACTTTGCATCACCAAAAGAACACCATCCCCTCTGTGAAGCATGGTGGTGGCAGTATCATGCTTTGGGTTTGCTTTTCTTCAGTTGGAACTGGTGCTTTAGTCAAGGTGGAGGGAATTATGAACAGTTCCATATACCAGTCATTTTTAGCCCAAAACTTTCAGGCATCTGCAAGAAAGATGAAGATGAAGAGGAATTTCACCTTTTAACACAACAATGATCTCAAGCATACATCCAAATCAACAAAAGAATGGCTTCACCAGAAGAAAATTAAAGTTTTGGAATGGCCCAGCCAGATCCCAGACCTAAATCCAATAGAAAATCTGTGGGGTGACCTGAAGAGGGCTGTGCACAAGAGATGCCCTCGCAGTCTGACAGATTTGGAGCACTTTTGCAAGGAAGAGGGGGCAAATATTGTCAAGTCAAGATGCGCCATGCTGACTGACTCCTACCCATGAAGATTGAATGCTGTAATTAAATTAAAAGGTGCTTCAACAAAGTTTTAGTTTAAGGGTGTGCACACAACAAAGTATTAGTTTAAGGGTGTGTGCATTTTAACAGGGGTGTGTATACTTTTTATATCCACTGTGTATATATATATATATATATATATATATATATATATATATATATATAGATATATATATATATATATATATATATATATATATATATATATATATGTGTGTGTGTGTGTGTGTGTGTGTGTGTGTGTGTGTGTGTGTGTGTGTGTGTGTGTGTGTGCATGTGTGTGTGTGTGCGTGTGTGCGTGTGTGTGCGTGTGTGTGTGTGTGTGTGTGTGTGTGTGTGTGTGTGTGTGTGTGTGTGTGTGTGTGTGTGTGTGTGTGTGGTATGTGTGTGTGTGTGTGTACAAACATATATATTGTCAATGGCTGTAATGAGGTACCTGCCACTGCAACAATGTGAACCATGAAGCTTGTTAGTTTAGATGTAACTGGAGTATTATTTTTTTCCCTGTTTTTGTATTGTCTTTTTGGAAATTTTTTTCTCCCTGCAACTCTACTGCAAATGGAACATCCCAAGTGAGCTTTTACAGTTAATATATGTAAACAGCAAAACAAAGCAAACCGATACAGAAAGCAATCATACATGAATAAATAAGTGGGCAAGTGCATGGACATCAACTCCCTTTCTCAGATGGTAGATAAGGAAGCAGACAGCATGTTAGTAGCACCCTGTGGGGAGTGAATCAAAACTTGGTTTGGGGAGAACCAGTAGCACTATGGCACCCTGATGTTGAAACACAAGATAGATGCACAGAAAAAAAGATGTTTAGAGAAAAAAGACCATGATCTCTCCCTGTCCATCCAAGGTACTTGACAGGTGAGACTAAACACCCATGTACACTGCATGAGTCTCAAAACAGCCAGTTAGTAGGACTACCATCTCAGAAGGCAGAATTATTGTCATAAACAGGAACCAGTGCAACTCCTCGCAGTGTAAACAGCAGCCTAGGTGATACAAAATAAAAGGTAATTGTCAAAGAACTGAAAGGTGAACTGGAAGAAGAAAAAGTTAGTCATGAAGGATGCAATACAGAGAAAAAAAATCTTTTACTGGTAGTATGCAGTCAGTTATGGGAATCACTTTCTATTGAGAAGATACCAACGATCATGCAGTTAAAATCTTCCCTACTTGCCAATGTGCAAAGCATACAAATGAAATGGGTGGATCTGTAATGAAACATCATATCTCCCCCCGGTCAACACAAAACCTACATCTAAATCACAAATAAATGACAACTTACAAGATGCACACAAAAGCATCATACAACACTACTAAGTAATTGTGTGTGTGTGTGTGTGTGTGTGTGTGTGTGTGTGTGTGTGTGTGTGTGTGTGTGTGTGTAGGGGGGTGGTGTCTACACTCTTTTACCTGCTCACGGTGAGGTTGTTTTATCACACCCCTGATCTCTATATGCATATGCTACTTCCAAAGTTGGTAGACCTGGGAATAAGAGATAATGTTTAAAAAAAAAAAGCGAGAACTGTATCTTCTCCCACTTCTTCAAGTTGTACAACCTCAGATAATACAGTGCAGTACATTTGGCAAAGTAAAAACACAATAAAACACATACAGTATTTCAAATTACAAGTAAAACTAATTTGACAAACAGTAATGTTCCCAGATGGATAATATTTTTCCTTGCTCTACAGAAACAGACACGATTTATATAATCTACTGATGAGGTAGGCTTCAACACTTTTCAAATGTAATCTCTCCACAACAAGAATATTGCATGTCAGTTCAAATATGCATGGTGCAAAATAATCCTCTGCCTTCAGAAAACATAGTTGTTACAAAAACTATTTTGTTTTGTAAAAAGTAAATTGATGTGAATCTCCTATAATATACAACACAATGCATTTAATGTGTAAACTTAAACAACTGCTTACTAGAATACAGCAGATAAATATTAATAATGTCTGACAAACATCAAGCATGCAGCCACATCAAGTCAGCATTAATGTACTAGGTAGAGGGAATTTTTCTATAAAGTTAGCTTCACCTAGAAACGTGCATACTGTAACAGTTAAAATGATACATAACTGATTATCACTCTTTTACTAATGACAAGAGCAAAACATTGACATTTACTGTAACGGAGCATACCTAAATTCATTCTGCTGTAAAATGGAATTTAACTTAACTTACATCCCACTTTGAAAATCTGGCCAGAATGGCACAGACATATTTTAAATATTTGATGTCTATGGTCCAGCAGGCTTTGTAACAATTTCAACACAGCCAAGCAACAATACAGGACAATAACACAAGAAACATAGTCAGTACATTAAAAATGTAATATTCATTAAAAGAAAGTCAACAGTAGCAGTTTTACTTCTTCATTCTGAAGATGTGCGTTTTTATGAAAATCCTTACTTCCTTTCACTTTTTATTACTTGGTTTGTCTTTTAATAAATGCTGAATTTCTAACATGTGACTTTTATTATTTTGATAATTAGTAGTAGTCACGTTAAGTTTGTATCGTAATGGCTGTTAGCAGTAGTCATGTTAAGATTATATCATACTGGGTGTTAGCACTAGTCACGTTAAGTTTATATCGTACTGGGTGTTAGCAGTAGTCACGTTAAGTTTATATCATACTATGTGTTAGCAGTAGTCATGTTAAGTTTATATCATACTGGGTGTTAGCACTAGTCACGTTATGTTTATATCATACTGGGTATTAGCAGTAGTCATGTTAAGTTTATATTTTACTGGGTGTTAGCAGTAGTCATGTTAAGTTTATATCATACTGGGTGTTAGCAGTAGTCACGTTAAGTTTATATCGTACTGGGTGTTAGCAGTAGTCATGTTAAGATTATATCGTACTGGGTGTTAGCAGTAGTCACGTTAAGTTTATATCGTACTGGGTGTTAGCAGTAGTCACGTTAAGTTTATATCGTACTGGGTGTTAGCAGTAGTCATGTTAAGTTTATATCGTACTGGGTGTTAGCAGTAGTCATGTTAAGTTTATATCATACTGGGTGTTAGCAGTAGTCACGTTAAGTTTATATCATACTGGGTGTTAGCAGTAGTCATGTTAAGTTTATATCGTACTGGGTGTTAGCAGTAGTCACGTTAAGTTTATATCGTACTGGGTGTTAGCAGTAGTCATGTTAAGTTTATATCGTACTGGGTGTTAGCAGTAGTCACGTTAAGTTTATATCATACTGGGTGTTAGCAGTAGTCATGTTAAGTTTATATCGTACTGGGTGTTAGCAGTAGTCACGTTAAGTTTATATCGTACTGGGTGTTAGCAGTAGTCATGTTAAGTTTATATCGTACTGGGTGTTAGCAGTAGTCATGTTAAGTTTATATCGTACTGGGTGTTAGCAGTAGTCACGTTAAGTTTATATCATACTGGGTGTTAGCAGTAGTCACGTTAAGTTTATATCATACTGGGTGTTAGCAGTAGTCATGTTAAGTTTATATCGTACTGGGTGTTAGCAGTAGTCATGTTAAGTTTATATCGTACTGGGTGTTAGCAGTAGTCACGTTAAGTTTATATTGTACTGGGTGTTAGCAGTAGTCACGTTAAGTTTATATCATACTGGGTGTTAGCAGTAGTCACGTTAAGTTTATATCGTACTGGGTGTTAGCAGTCACGTTAAGTTTATATCGTACTGGGTGTTAGCAGTAGTCACGTTAAGTTTATATCGTACTGGGTGTTAGCAGTCACATTAAGTTTATATCGTACTGGGTGTTAGCAGTAGTCACGTTAAGTTTATATCGTACTGGGTGTTAGCAGTAGTCATGTTAAGTTTATATCGTACTGGGTGTTAGCAGTAGTCACGTTAAGTTTATATCGTACTGGGTGTTAGCAGTAGTCATGTTAAGTTTATATCATACTGGGTGTTAGCAGTAGTCATGTTAAGTTTATATCATACTGGGTGTTAGCAGTAGTCACGTTAAGTTTATATCGTACTGGTTGTTAGCAGTAGTCATGTTAAGTTTATATCGTACTGGGTGTTAGCAGTAGTCATGTTAAGTTTATATCGTACTGGGTGTTAGCAGTAGTCATGTTAAGTTTATATCATACTGGGTGTTAGTAGTCACGTTAAGTTTATATTTTACTGGGTGTTAGCAGTAGTCACGTTAAGTTTATATCGTACTGGGTGTTAGCAGTAGTCATGTTAAGTTTATATCATACTGGGTGTTAGCAGTAGTCATGTTAAGTTTATATCGTACTGGGTGTTAGCAGTAGTCATGTTAAGTTTATATCGTACTGGGCGTTAGCAGTAGTCATGTTAAGTTTATATCATACTGGGTGTTAGCAGTAGTCATGTTAAGTTTATATCATACTGGGTGTTAGCAGTAGTCACGTTAAGTTTATATTGTACTGGGTGTTAGCAGTAGTCATGTTAAGTTTATATCATACTGGGTGTTAGCAGTAGTCATGTTAAGTTTATATCGTACTGGGTGTTAGCAGTAGTCACGTTATGTTTATATCATACTGGGTGTTAGTAGTCATGTTAAGTTTATATTTTACTGGGTGTTAGCAGTAGTCATGTTAAGTTTATATCATACTGGGTGTTAGCAGTAGTCATGTTAAGTTTATATTGTACTGGGTGTTAGCAGTAGTCACGTTAAGTTTATATTGTACTGGGTGTTAGCAGTAGCCACGTTAAGTTTATATTGTACTGGGTGTTAGCAGTAGTCACTTTAAGTTTATATTGTAGTCACATTAAGTTTATATCATACTGGGTGTTAGTAGTCACGTTAAGTTTATATTTTACTGGGTGTTAGCAGTAGTCACGTTAAGTTTATATCGTACTGGGTGTTAGCAGTAGTCACGTTAAGTTTATATTGTACTGGGTGTTAGCAGTAGTCACATTAAGTTTATATCATACTGGGTGTTAGCAGTAGTCACGTTAAGTTTATATTTAACTGGGTATTAGCAGTAGTCACGTTAAGTTTATATTTAACTGGGTATTAGCAGTAGTCACGTTATGTTTATATCATACTGGGTGTTAGCAGTAGTCATGTTAAGTTTATATTTAACTGGGTATTAGCAGTAGTCACGTTAAGTTTATATCATACTGGGTGTTAGCAGTAGTCATGTTAAGTTTATATCATACTGGGTGTTAGCAGGAGTCATGTTAAGTTTATATCATACTGGGTGTTAGCAGTAGTCATGTTAAGTTTATATCGTACTGGGTGTTAGCACTAGTCATGTTAAGTTTATATCGTACTGGGTGTTAGCAGTAGTCATGTTAAGTTTATATTGTACTGGGTGTTAGCAGTAGTCATGTTAAGTTTATATCGTACTGGGTGTTAGCAGTAGTCACGTTAAGTTTATATCATACTGGGTGTTAGCAGTAGTCACATTAAGTTTATATCATACTGGGTGTTAGCAGTAGTCACGTTAAGTTTATATCATACTGGGTGTTAGCAGTAGTCACGTTAAGTTTATATCATACTGGGTGTTAGCAGTAGTCATGTTAAGTTTGTATCGTACTGGGTGTTAGCAGTAGCCACGTTAAGTTTATATTGTACTGGGTGTGAGCAGTAGTCACGTTAAGTTTATATCGTACTGGGTGTTAGCAGTAGTCATGTTAAGTTTATATCGTACTGGGTGTTAGCAGTAGTCACGTTAAGTTTATATTGTACTGGGTGTTAGCAGTAGTCACGTTAAGTTTATATCGTACTGGGTGTTAGCAGTAGTCATGTTAAGTTTATATCATACTGGGTGTTAGCAGTAGTCATGTTAAGTTTATATCATACTGGGTGTTAGCAGTAGTCATGTTAAGTTTATATCATACTGGGTGTTAGTAGTCACGTTAAGTTTATATTGTACTGGGTGTTAGCAGTAGTCACATTAAGTTTATATCGTACTGGGTGTTAGCAGTAGTCACGTTAAGTTTATATCATACTGGGTGTTAGCAGTAGTCACATTAAGTTTATATCATACTGGGTGTTAGCAGTAGTCATGTTAAGTTTATATTGTACTGGGTGTTAGCAGTAGTCATGTTAAGTTTATATCGTACTGGGTGTTAGCAGTAGTCATGTTAAGTTTATATCATACTGGGTGTTAGCACTAGTCATGTTAAGTTTATATCGTACTGGGTGTTAGCAGTAGTCATGTTAAGTTTATATCATACTGGGTGTTAGCACTAGTCACGTTATGTTTATATCATACTGGGTGTTAGCAGTAGTCACGTTAAGTTTATATTGTACTGGGTGTTAGCAGTAGTCATGTTAAGTTTATATCATACTGGGTGTTAGCAGGAGTCATGTTAAGTTTATATCATACTGGGTGTTAGCAGTAGTCATGTTAAGTTTATATCGTACTGGGTGTTAGCAGTAGTCACGTTAAGTTTATATCATACTGGGTGTTAGTAGTCACGTTAAGTTTATATCATACTGGGTGTTAGCAGTAGTCACATTAAGTTTATATCATACTGGGTGTTAGCAGTAGCCACGTTAAGTTTATATTGTACTGGGTGTTAGCAGTAGTCACGTTAAGTTTATATTGTACTGGGTGTTAGCAGTAGTCACGTTAAGTTTATATTGTACTGGGTGTTAGCAGTAGTCACGTTAAGTTTATATTGTACTGGGTGTTAGCAGTAGTCACGTTAAGTTTATATCGTACTGGGTGTTAGCAGTAGTCACGTTAAGTTTATATTGTACTGGGTGTTAGCAGTAGTCACATTAAGTTTATATCGTACTGGGTGTTAGCAGTAGTCACGTTAAGTTTATATTGTACTGGGTGTTAGCAGTAGTCACGTTAAGTTTATATCGTACTGGGTGTTAGCAGTAGTCACGTTAAGTTTATATCATACTGGGTGTTAGCAGTAGTCATGTTAAGTTTATATCATACTGGGTGTTAGCAGTAGTCACTTTAAGTTTATATTGTAGTCACGTTAAGTTTATATCATACTGGGTGTTAGCAGTAGTCATGTTAAGTTTATATCGTACTGGGTATTAGCAGTAGTCACGTTAAGTTTATATCATACTGTGTGTTAGCAGTAGTCATGTTAAGTTTATATCGTACTGGGTGTTAGCAGTAGTCATGTTAAGTTTATATCGTACTGGGTGTTAGCAGTAGTCATGTTAAGTTTATATCATACTGGGTGTTAGCAGTAGTCACGTTAAGTTTATATCGTACTGGGTGTTAGCAGTAGTCACGTTAAGTTTATATCGAACTGGGTGTTAGCAGTAGTCATGTTAAGTTTATATCGTACTGGGTGTTAGCAGTAGTGACGTTAAGTTTATATCATACTGGGTGTTAGCAGTAGTCATGTTAAGTTTATATCGTACTGGGTGTTAGCAGTAGTCATGTTAAGTTTATATCGTACTGGGTGTTAGCAGTAGTCATGTTAAGTTTATATTTTACTGGGTGTTAGCAGTAGTCACGTTAAGTTTATATTGTACTGGGTGTTAGCAGTAGTCACGTTAAGTTTATATCATACTGGGTGTTAGCAGTAGTCACGTTAAGTTTATATCGTACTGGGTGTTAGCACTAGTCACGTTATGTTTATATCATACTGGATGTTAGCAGTAGTCACGTTAAGTTTATATCGTACTGGGTGTTAGCAGTAGTCATGTTAAGTTTATATCGTACTGGGTGTTAGCAGTAGTCATGTTAAGTTTATATCATACTGGGTGTTAGTAGTCACGTTAAGTTTATATTTTACTGGGTGTTAGCAGTAGTCACGTTAAGTTTATATCATACTGGGTGTTAGCAGTAGTCATGTTAAGTTTATGTTTTACTGGGTGTTAGCAGTAGTCATGTTAAGTTTATATCATACTAGGTGTTAGCAGTAGTCACGTTAAGTTTATATCGTACTGGGTGTTAGCAGTAGTCACATTAAATTTATATCGTACTGGGTGTTAGCAGTAGTCATGTTAAGTTTATATCATACTGGGTGTTAGTAGTCATGTTAAGTTTATATCATACTGGGTGTTAGCAGTAGTCACGTTAAGTTTATATTTTACTGGGTGTTAGCAGTAGTCATGTTAAGTTTATATTGTACTGTGTGTTAGCAGTAGTCATGTTAAGTTTATATCATACTGGGTGTTAGCAGTAGTCATGTTAAGTTTATATCATACTGGGTGTTAGCAGTAGTCACGTTAAGTTTATATTTTACTGGGTGTTAGCAGTAGTCATGTTAAGTTTATATCGTACTGGGTGTTAGCAGTAGTCATGTTAAGTTTATATCGTACTGGGTGTTAGCAGTAGTCACATTAAGTTTATATCATACTGTGTGTTAGCAGTAGTCGTGTTAAGTTTATATCATACTGGGTGTTAGCAGTAGTCACGTTAAGTTTATATCGTACTGGGTGTTAGCAGTAGTCATGTTAAGTTTATATCATACTGGGTGTTAGCAGTAGTCACGTTAAGTTTATATTTTACTGGGTGTTAGCAGTAGTCATGTTAAGTTTATATCGTACTGGGTGTTAGCAGTAGTCATGTTAAGTTTATATCATACTGTGTGTTAGCAGTAGTCATGTTAAGTTTATATCATACTGGGTGTTAGTAGTCACGTTAAGTTTATATTTTACTGGGTGTTAGCAGTAGTCATGTTAAGTTTATATCATACTGGGTGTTAGCAGTAGTCATGTTAAGTTTATATCGTACTGGGTGTTAGCAGTAGTCACATTAAATTTATATCGTACTGGGTGTTAGCAGTAGTCACATTAAGTTTATATCATACTGGGTGTTAGTAGTCACGTTAAGTTTATATTTTACTGGGTGTTAGCAGTAGTCACATTAAGTTTATATCATACTGGGTGTTAGTAGTCACGTTAAGTTTATATTTTACTGGGTGTTAGCAGTAGTCATGTTAAGTTTATATCATACTGGGTGTTAGCAGTAGTCATGTTAAGTTTATATCGTACTGGGTGTTAGCAGTAGTCATGTTAAGTTTATATCATACTGGGTGTTAGTAGTCACGTTAAGTTTATATTTTACTGGGTGTTAGCAGTAGTCACATTAAGTTTATATCATACTGTGTGTTAGCAGTAGTCACGTTAAGTTTATATCATACTGGGTGTTAGCAGTAGTCACATTAAGTTTATATCATACTGGGTGTTAGCAGTAGTCACGTTAAGTTTATATCGTACTGGGTGTTAGCAGTAGTCATGTTAAGTTTATATCATACTGGGTGTTAGCAGTAGTCATGTTAAGTTTATATCGTACTGGGTGTTAGCAGTAGTCATGTTAAGTTTATATCATACTGGGTGTTAGCAGTAGTCACTTTAAGTTTATATCATACTGGGTGTTAGTAGTCACGTTAAGTTTATATTTTACTGGGTGTTAGCAGTAGTCACATTAAGTTTATATCATACTGTGTGTTAGCAGTAGTCATGTTAAGTTTATATCGTACTGGGTGTTAGCAGTAGTCACTTTAAGTTTATATCATGCAGGGTGTACTACAGACGAACAGCACAAGACAGGCAGAATCTCATATTCTTTTTTCCCTTCTTTCTACATAACAAGTAGTCAGACTATGACTGTTTCCTCTTGTTTTAAATCAAAAGCATATAAACAACCATCAAATAATGTTTTCATAGTATCTTGTTCAACCTGTGGGAATTGAAGGCAAACAGAAATTAGTACAATATAAACATAACCTGTTGCCTCTTTCTATAACAACTAATGATTGCTACAAAATATTGTGAGGGGAAGGGCAGGGCATGTGGAGTTACTATCAGGGACAGACTATCCGCCTACCTCTGTGTGGTCACTGCCATATAAACTGAGACATTGCTGCTAAGGCAAGGGGAAGCATATCTCCAATAATTTTGCTGACTTCTTTTGCCACTAATATGCAAGCAGTATTGCCCAACACCCTGTGTAAATAATGCATGCCCAGGGGTGTTCTGAGTCCCTATACCTACATCCCTTGCAGGGCGTTATTTAGACAATAACACATATCCCAGAGAGCATTATTGTGTTTAGAAAATGGGCTATCTGTTAAATTGTTTTGCATTGGTTTGTTTCATTTGTTTTTTTAAGTAGTATATACATATACATACATATATATATATATATATGTGTGTGTGTGTGTGTGTGTGTGTGTGTGTGTGTTTGTGTGTGTGTGAGTACTTTTTAATATTTTTGATTCAAAATAGTTTGTCCGCCTAATGTTTCAAATTTATTATATATGTAATTGTTGTTGGAGAAAGTATTTTACATCCAAAATAAAAGTTTAGTAATTATTTAATGTCTACACACACACACACACACACACACACACACACACACACACACACACACACACACACACACACACACACACACATTCAAAAGCAAACATACAAACATATAAAAAGAAATACACTTTTAGAAATACAGACAGACTCAAGCACTTATGCATAGAAACAAACACGCACACACACACTCACACCAATTACAACCAAATTCAATCTCAGATGTTATTAAAAAACTTAGAATAAAAGGTATTGTAGCTCCACTCCCTCATTTCCTTCCTTACATTTACTGTCCCTGATTTTGCTAATATTGCTGCTGTTTATCTGTAAAAACACAGAGGATTAAATTCAGTCAATAATGCCAAACATTATGAGTTTCATACCTCTTAATGTTTAACAGAAGCGTACTGATGGACTGCTTGCTGCATTCAGTGCTCCATCCCTGTTCTCTCTCTCTCTCTCTCTCTCTTTCTCTCTCCCACTTCCACTTTCATGCATGCAAACATGCATACACTCACTGAAGCTCACAGAAACATAAACACACACACACACACACACACACACACACACACACACACACACACACACACACACACACACACACACACACACACACACACACACACACACACACACGTTTTTTTCTTATTTCTTTTATTTCCTTTTTGTTTCCATTTTATACTTCCTTAACAGCAAAGCACTGCTTGGCGAGCATAAAAATGGTGACAGCTTTTCAAATGTCCGAGCTTCATAGCAGCTTAATATAGTCATTTTTCAGGAGACTTTCATCATCATCATCATCAAATTCCTTTTTCCTATTTTCTACATGGGGTCGGGGTATCATGTTAACTGTCGCCATCTCCTGCCTTCTTCAACACTCATGCCTGACTGTCGCAGATCTTCTTTCACACAATCCATCCACCTCTGCTGGGCATCCTCACTTCCTCTTACCTTCTTCCTGTCTGTCCAAATTTTCTTCACCAGGTTGTCTTCTGCTTTCCTGCACATGTGTTCGAACCACCGTAATCTGTTCTCTTTGATCTTTTCTGCAATTGGAGCTAGTTTGGCTTCTGCTCTTATGTCCTCATTTCTTCATCTGTCCCACAGTGTGCATCCTACCACCCTTCTTAGACACTTCATTTCCATCACCTCTAGCTTCTTCATCTGCTCTGCCTTTACTGCCCAGGTTTCTATACCATACAGTAGCAATGGTAGCACCACTGTCTTGTACACCTTACTTTTCAGCTTCTTTGCATTCTTCTGTCATATACTACACCCGAGACTCTATGCCAGTTGGCTGGAGCCCCTCTGATTCTAGCAGGCTTTACCTCTACATTAACACCCTACAATCAGGGTGGTAATGTAAAGGATGCCCATTCCACAAAGAGATGATGTTGATGCTGCAGAGCAGAATTATTTAAAGGAAAAAAATCTGGCAGTTTGAGATAACATAACTAACAGAATTAAACATACGGATCTTTTCCTTGGGATTGCTCCAGCTCAATGTCTACTCTGTAAAAAATAGTAACAACAACAATACTAATAATAATAATAATAATAATAATAATAATAATAATAATAATTTAACAAGGAAAAAGGCTTCCACAATGCTGCTAAACTAAGTGATCACCTAGATTTCTTATCTTTTAGGTTAACGCTTTATAAGTTTTTTTTTTACATTTCTGTCACTGAGAAGATTGAAATTAATTGATACTAGAATTAACTAGAATTAACAAACCAAATAAAAAGAGACTACCTTAGACTGGATTCTTATAAACAACTTTCAACAAACTTATAAGGTCGGAACCCTCCCCAATGATGCAATGTGACCATTCTCTGACCTACATAATTAGGGAAAAGATTGATATTGCCCAACCCACAATATTTCGCTCAATTCGGAGCAACACGTATTTTAATATACAGCTATTCCAAAGTGAAATTACTGCTTGTAATTGGTCTACCATAAAAGCCCTACCACTTGAAGAGGCTGTCAAATACTTCAACTCTAAATTCTTAACTATCCTAGAACACCATGCACCTAAGTGTACCATTAGAATAAGATCAAAACCAGCTCCTTGGCTTTCTAAAGAAACTAGGCAAAAATCCTACTCAGAAACAAAACCTGGGATAGGTGGCAAAGTACTAAACTCACAGCAGATCAACAAGTTTTTAAACAGCTGAGAAATTTGACAAAAAAAGCAAAACTCTCAGATAAAAAAAACTTCTACTATAAAATGCAGCAAACACAGCAAAATAATCCACAGAAATTCTGGGCAAGTATCAATAAACTCCTGAACCCTGGTCACTCCAGTACACCAAGCCCTACAGACACTAATCGGAAGACCCCAATCGAATCGTTAACATCTTTAACACATTCTTTACTGAGGCCATACAATCCCTGGCCAGCCAACTATCCCTTGATAACTCTAGCTTTCCTATCCCCAATAATAGCCCTATTCCCAATTTCAAATTACAACCCATCTCTACTAATTTTATCTACAAACACATCCAAAAACTGAAGCCTTGTACTCCTGCTGACCAGATCCCAGCTGAATATTTGCAAAAAGCAGCTACATCTGTAGCCTATCCCATATCGATTCTTATAAATAGAACCATTAACGAAGGAACCATCCCAAACATATGGAAAATTTCTCACATTATTCCTCTACATAAAGGGGGTAACTTAAATGAATACTCCAACTACTGACCAATAGCTTTATTATCCCCATTAGCTAAAATCATGGAAAGATGCATTCATCACCAGCTACTGAACCATTTAATTCAGCATAACTTACCAGCCAATACCCAGCATGCTTTAGGCCATTCCATAGCGCCACTACTGCCCTTCTTTCCTTCACTGATTCTATCAACAGAAACCGTAATAATAACATTCTCTCCTCCGCTCTCTTTATTGATCTTTCAAAAGCTTTCGACATGGTTAACCACCCTTTGCTTATAAATATACTAAATTCACTTTCTTTTGATTCACTAGCAATACAATGGTTCACTTCCTACCTCAGCAATAAGCAGCAAGCAGTGCTCTGTATAATAATCTATCATCCCTCCTGCCTGTCACCTTGGGTGTCCCCCAGGGATCATTTCTAGGCCCGCTACTTTTTTCCATATTCATAAATGATCTGCAGTTAGCTATTCCACAAGCTACAATATGCAGACGATTCTACACTTATTTGCACAGCCAAATCTTCTTCTGTACTACAAACTATAACTCACAAGGTGTTTAACACAGTAGAATCATGGTTTTTAAAGTGTCGTCTCCTTTTGAATCCCAAAAAAACAAAACCCCTACTCTTTTCTCGTACCCGTAAATCCACACCATTAGACTTCTCAGTCATCTCTAATAATGGTATCCTCATTTCTCCTGACTCCAACACTAAACTCCTTGGAATTACAATAGATAACAACCTTAACTTTGACCTTCACATTAACAACACTATAAAAAAAGTTAACAGAAGAATGGGCTTCCTATATAGGATTAGACCCTTCCTTACCTCTGCAACTAGAACCACTATCGCCCACTCACTTCTAATCTCTATACTGTTCTACGCCTCACCAATTTACACTAACCTAACTAAAAGCAGCATTCTCAAACTAACTAGCTCCTATAATAATATTGCCCGATTTGTCACTGGTAACCCCTTCAGAACCCATCACTGTCACAATCTAAAACAACTTGGTTGGCTTGAACTACAGAATCAGCTTCAATTTAGCCAACGTACCTTAGCCCATAAGGTCCTCAATGATCCAAACAAAACTCCAATACTCTCCAACCTTATAATCCCCAATAAAAATCTCAATACCTTACGCTCTTCTAATAAACTATTAGTTAGCATAAACAAGTCAAACAACATGGCAGGTGACTCTCTCTTTTCAAACACAGTTGGCAAAAACTGGGACCTTCTACCTAGTGAACTTACATTACTTTTTTCCCTACCCTTCTTCAAACAAAAACTCAAATTATTCCTTAGAACACATTGGCTATGCCCTTGTAGTAACCCTGACTAGAATTTCACCTCTGTTTCTACCACTTCCCAGTTTCTACTTTAATCTAGACAATATTGTTTAGCATAAATGAAAAGTGAACAGTAAAACTACTGTAACATTTAAATACTTTACTCCTCTGAAAAGTCATGTCCTATTTTCTGTTTTTTGTCATTTTATGTACAATACAATGTATTTGATATAACTGCTATTTACTATTTTATTGTAATCTACTACCTAGTTACTTACTATTTTGTTAGCTATTTTACTGTAATCTTTAGCCTTGTTATAACTGTGGTTAGTTTGGAGCTTTTTTCCCCAGGCCTTTACTGAAAATGGACATATATCCAGTTAGACTAGCCTGGTCAACAAATGTAAAATAAATAAATAAATATGACATATACTTTAACAGTTCTTAAAAGTTATCAACAAGGATGCAGTCAGCACCAGCCTCAAAATATTCAGCCATATGTTTATGCACATCATCTTTGGTTGTAAGTACCATTTCTTTGCGAATAGTGTTCATGAGGGCTTTTATGTTTTTAACAGCATTTTGTGATTATTATATAACTTAGTGAAATGTCTCTTTTCACCATTTTAATAGAGGACATGCATCAAATCCACATCTTGAAAATCTGCAGGGATTCAGCAGTACAGGCTTTGATATGGTTAATCTAGGCCTGATCCTTTAGTAGCAAAGCTCCTTTCTGGTATGTGTAAACCATTACCATATATTCTTGGCAGGGTGCATTGGTCAAATAAACCCAGGTCATTATTACATTATATATATATTATTATAACCTACAGCAATATTATTATTTCCATGCTCCAGCTATGATAGATTGTCAGATGAGTGGTAGCCAGTTTACATGCAAGTTTAAATATCTCAGTGGAGGACTGTCTTGGGCTTCTTGCCCAAATTGTTTTAGTGTGTCTAGAAACATCTGTGTGCCTGTATCTGGGTGATCTGCTCTTTATTAATTGATAACATGTTATATTAACAACTTATCCTTTTCAGTTTTGTGATATTACATTCAGCTCATGTACCTGGTTAAAAAAATTCAGTTAAATAAATATAATTAAATATTGCTTTCATAGCCTTTGAGGTCAAGCTGAGCTCTTAGTTAGATCTGGAACAGCTAAGTAAGTGCTTCCATATTTAATCTTGTTTTGTTTTAAGGCTGGAGTATTTGTGACAGCAAAATTGTACCTCTTTATCTTGTGCATACTGTATTAATTTTGTGAGTCCACCATTTTCCTTAGTAATGTGCAGATAGATAAATGATAGACTGACAGACAGATGGATATATACTGTATGTCTTACTGGTATGCATTCGTGAACACAGAAGTTAATAGCACTGTAAAATTCATTGACTGTACCCTAAGGAGACTGAACTGAGTTACAGATGACAGTCTGCTTCCATAAGTATACATTTTACTAAATCACAGTTTACATTGGCAAAGCCTAGGAAGGGTGATTTATTTATGCTGAGCTTAATATGTGTCGTAGGTTAAAGAAGCTGGTTGGCAGCACAAAGATTTCAGATTTCTCAGTATGATATCTATGATATTGTCACCTTTAGCTTTATTTAGTAAAATTTGTTCCAAATTTTTTTGATTAACACCAGTAATATATATTTGGTCGTAGTCGCCTCACAGTAAGACGCTGTCCGGTTCGATTCTCAGCTACAGCGTCTTCTGCATGGAGACATGCGTGAATGGGTGTACCTTCATTGAAGGCTGTGCATCAGGGCTGGCAACTCGGTGCGTAAAAATCAACTGCCAATCATTAGTGGACCGGAGATCCGCTGTGGCGACCCCTAACCGGGAAAAGTCGAAAGACATAACAACAGCTCATTTGATATCAGTGGATTACTTTGCCATTATTCATACAGTTAAAATTCTCCAAAAGGATTGTACTTGCCCTCAGTTAGCATATATAAATATAGATACCCACAAATTGCTTTGGCAAAAATCGAAAAAAACAGTCCAAAACAACAGTTCGGTGAAGCAAGTAATCCACTTGGGTTGAAAAAAACAGTTTTAATATTAAAACTGTTTTTTTCAACCCAAGTGGATTACTTGCTTCACTGAACTGTCGTTTTGGACTGTTTTTTTCGATTTTTGCCCAAGCAATTTGTGGGTATCTGGTTTTTATATATTTTTTAGTTTGTCTTGGTTTAGCATATATAAATATTAAATTCAATACCATACAGATGTTTACTATGTATGAAATATTTCTACTAATGATTTTTTTCTTTTTGGCTTCTAGCTTTTACACGTTCTTTTACAGATACTGAGACAGTGTCTCTTAAACCTTTAGCTCTATAGCAGTAAAATGAGCTATACCATGGAATTTCTGATATGAATTTTCGATCTTTAAAACGGTTTTCAGTAATGTTGTATATATCAATATCCTCTAAGCAGTTAAACAGAGAAATCTTAGATTTTATTGCTGAGACTTCTCGTATTTATAAGAGCCAACATCACCTCATCTTTTTTGAAGGGAATAATAAAAATAAGCCAGCTGTCTTTTTTACCATGCTCGCTAGAATGTGCAATAATTCTACCATGTCATATTGTGTATGCAAGAGGGAAAACCTCACAATAGTAATGGCATAAAACGACATTATATATTTAGTCCCAACAAAGGCACAATAGAAAGGTAACATAAGGTAACAGCAAAGATGCTATTATGATATGTACTTTTTTCTGGCATTTCAGAAACAAGTAGGTTGGCACATATTAAAATAAGATGCACAATGTTTAATGCCTGTACTGGTGAGAGCCATAAAGCAAATGAATCACTTGTGGTGATGACAATGACAGGGAAGAATACTAAGGTAATGCTTGTGTCACGTAATCACTTCATCTTACTGTGCAAGAATGAAGACACCATCATTTGTTTAATTTGGCACGAACAGTACCTTACCATGATGCCTTGTTGCACAGCACCATACAGACACCCACAGTTGAAAGCAATTTGATGACTTCATAGTGTTGGCAACAGAGTCAGTATTCATTAATAGGCTGAGGGCAGATAACCATATTCATTCAACAGCTTACTGTGGTGCAGCGGTTAGCATTGTCACCTCACAGCAAGAGGTTCTCCTGTTCAATTCTTGGCTGGGGTGCCTTCAGTGCGGAGTCTGCATTCCGCCCTGCATTCATGTGGGTTTCCTCTGTGTGCTCCGGTTTCCTCCCACATTCAAAAGACATGCATCTAGAGCATTTCTCCCCAAGCCTCCACTGAAAATGGGCCCTGTTCTAGTCAGACATTCCCGGTAAACAACTGTTAAATAAATAAAATTAAATTATTCATAGCAATGTCCTTTTCCTTTGATGTATAGGTTTAATAACCAAGCTCCCCCAATAAAAGGCAGTGATCAATGTTAGACATTACATAAAGCAGTATAAACCATAAATATATCATTGTCACATTATATAAAGCACTCTGGAGTCTGGAAGCACTTAGAATATCTGAAATATAATTGATGCACAGGCGTCAATGACTAGGGCAGTGTGACCCCAGACAATAGCATTGCTGTTTGACTGGTCACCTATATGTCCTTCCACCTCCATTTGCCTACTGTGTGACTCTGAGCAAGTCACTTGGCCAGGCAGTGCTCCTCGGTCACCTGTGAAAAAGACTTGTGTCTAGTGGGCTTAACTGGTTAACAAATGTAAAAAGTTCTGTATGTCATATCATAAAATGATTGATGGAGAGTGCTAAATATTTTTGCTCTTTTGTCCCATATTTTCTAATCGACCACTGATTACTCATTTACAAATTGTCCATATCAGGTTTAATATTATCATCAGCATTACTTGTTTATATTTTATTTACATTGAACAATTGTTCCACTGATAGAGCTAAGAGCACTGCAGTATCTCCCAAAGATGTTGTAGTAAACAGAGTACTTAATTTGCAAAGATATATTATTTTATTTATTTTAGTTAAAGTTTGTTATCTGAGGTAGGGATAGAACACTGATCCAGCTAGACCTTTTTCAGACTCAGTATGAGAGAAATACAAGCAAAGAAACAATAAACATTAATCAATATCAATGTAACATTGGTAATGTAAGACCAAGCACATAAAGAGGTACAAGTCAGGATAATGTGTAATATAAATTAATAGAATCATAAGCAGTTGTGATGCTAGAATTCAGTCAGTAAAATCAGTAAGAAGAGTACCTGTACACTGTCATAACATCAAATAGTAATAACGTCTGTGGAGAGAATAATATACAAAGAGAAAAGCATTTACAGAATGTACTATCGTTGGCTATGGGTAAGGTTGCCACTCCTCCATTTTTTTCTCGGCGTGTCCGAAAATGAATGCAGTACTCCAGTTCTCTGGTTCTAGAAATGAGACTCCATTTTTTTGCATTGCTTCATCAGCATGTCTGTACGCTGATGAAAGATGACATTACCTTTTTGTTGACTATCTGCTTGTTGTGTTGGGAAAGAGCCAATCAACAAAAACCTACTAAAGATCCATCTAAATAACAACTGGCTATGCTCTTGCTCCTCACCAGGCTGAAATTTTCCCATCTCAGCCCACCCTCAAAATCTTTTCCCACTTCTTCTCTGATGTATATATAACTTTCATCAAAATGAGTACATCTTATTGTATGCTGTTGGACTAACATTGAATAATATTCCATCGTATAGTATGCTTTCTTTATCATCTGTATAATTCTTATGATCTGTATAATTTTGTGCTGTCATACTATGTACATTTATGTACATACATGCATACAAATATTTCAAGCACAGGCATTAATGCCCTTTTAGCTTGTCTCCCCAGCCTCTGATGAAAATGGGCAACTAACCCAGTTGGACCCAGTAAACAAATGTTAAACAAATAAATATGCTCTTTTCCAACACACAACAAGCACCCAATCAACAGCATACACTGCCAGGAGGCCTGCGAACATTAAAAAATAAAAATTGGGGCTCCCAGCTTTTGTTTTAAAAAAAAAGGTTGGTAAAGGTACTGAGTTTTTTTGTCTGCTACCACTGGGTTCTCTGGACAGAGAAGATGGATGCTTCAACTTCTTGCATTGGGAATTTGGGATTCAGCTGATTGTTTCCAATTTGATTCAATCAGCTGCAGTGCTCAGGTGATTGTGCCTGACTGCTTCAGCTTGGAGGGCATAGAACCATGGATGGCTGTGATGGATGCATGCTTTTCCCTAGATTTTGATGGAATTTCTGGGCTGCTTGCTTTATTTTGACTGCCTGCTGCAGGTGTTGTTATTAGCCTGTCTCCCTTATCATATTAGGAAGCCTGGAGTGCAGTCACAGCTTTGCATAGAATAGTCACTAATTTCTCAGAGGTAAGTCAAACTCCACATGTACAGACAGAAAAGATTTTGCTTTCTTCTTTTCAGGGTTATAAAAATATTACTTTGGACATTTGGTTATCTGGAACACTTTGCAGTTTTATTACAACAAGACTATTTTCCCCTATTTTTTTTGTGTGGATATAATTATTAAGCACTGAATCTTGTTGAAGTTACTGTCTGTGCTGGACTGTCTTACCTAAACATATATGCCAAAGTCATCAAAATGTCTTGCAAGATCAGTCTTTGTTATTTATTACTGTAAGAAACGTTACCATAACTGCATATTCTTTTGTCTTGGTTTTGTGCTTTTTTTTACTTCTGGCAAGCAGTCTGAAGCTTCCTTTGAGTATTAGTGTCATGTCAGTCCAGTCACTATCTTCTGTGTTGTCTAGTTCTCAGAAGATGGCGTGATATGTCCAATTTTGTCTCATATTCTCTTCTATTAATTCATGGCACTGGTAAGGCATACCTCTGTCCAGATGTTTGCAGAATGTCCATATTATTGCTTGATATTTTTGGTCTGTTTCTCATAAAATATTTTTTTCTGGCAAATCCTAGGACTGAATTCTGTTTAACTTATCCTGCATAATTTATTGTGGTGTGAAACCATTTATTCTAGCAATTTAGACGTGAGACCAATATTTAACATTTGTCCCTATATTTATTGTGCTAAGAGGCCAGGTATGCTTGCAGGCCATTGCAGGGTTGAAGAGTTTTAAACATTATATCCTTCAGGAAATGCATTTTTTCTAGCAACTTTGGTATGTTTGAATATTTCTGGTGCTAAGAGATTTGTCTTTGTCTCACAAAATATTCTATTCTTTATAGAATTGTAGTGGCAAATCATTGACATTTGAGTTTATAAGGGCAACATTTTAAATTTGTCTATTTGAAGTTTTGTTCCAGTTTCCTGTGCTAAGATATTAAGGTATTGTTTACTCCATAAATTATATTTATGTGTTAGATTAGACATCATATATTTAAAGAACTGCACAATAGAGTAAAAGCTGTTATTCTAGCTGCTGTCCAGATTTCTTGCGCTAAGAGGTTGAAAGGTTTCGTGATGTTGTCTAGAACAGAATGTATATATTTTTGCCTCATATTTTCTGTTCTGTTTCTCATTTGTAAGATTCTAAGCATCAATTCTGTCCCCCTTCTGATTAGTGCTGTCCAGATTTCTTGCGCTAAGAGGTTGAAAGGTTTTGTGATGTTGTCTAGAACAGAATGTACATATTTTTGCCTCATATTTTCTGTTCTGTTTCTCATACTCTGTGGATTTCTAACAAATCATAGATGGTCAAAGTCATTAAACAATGACAATATTATTCTGATAGAATTTAAAGAAATGCTTTCTAAGATTGTAAGAGCAATATTTAAAATCTGTCTAATTTTTCAGCCTTTGTAACGCATTCTTTTGTCTTTTTGGTAATTTACTCAAATCGACCATCATCTGAGAACTTACATGCCTAGTTTGTTTTAGTTTGTCTCTATGTAAGTTATTGTAGTTGTAGTTATTACAGTTGCAGGGTATATTATGACTGCTGAGCTACCATGTATTTCATCTTTATCATCATGTTGGCCCACATTATGTCTGAACTTTGCTGTTGCACTCTGTGTCCAGAGGCAGATGGATACTTTGAGGCAGGTTTGTGTCAGTAACAGTTGAGGATCTTGACTTGGGACAGTAGTTACTGTTACTGCTTCAGTATCTGATCCACAGATTTTAGTTGCAGTTGAACGCCTTCTGTGTTGGATCTGCATGTCCTGCTGTCACACCAGGTTTGTGTGTGTAGCCGCTGAAGAATGTCACTTGCTGCTTTACATTGCTTGACATCCACTGTTAATTTTTTTGGTGGAGTCTGTATCTTCTTGCACCCACATGCTGTTTTTTCCTTATGGACACCTATATATGAAGGTGTATGACAAGTCTGGAGATTTGTGTGTTACAAGATATGAGCAAGTATCTCTGGCTAGTGACTGTGGCACAGGCCCCTGAGGCACTGCTGTTGGTCATGTAATCATATCATCTTGATTTTTATTAATAGCTGTTTTGGTTTACTGTAGTTGTGTTGAGCAAGGATCCTGCAAGAATCATGTTCAGGAAAAGGTCAAGGCATCAGGAAGAGGCTGGAAGCAGTAAAAGTCACCTAAGAAGTTAAAAGAATTCAACACTTATAATAAGGCATGGCAGCAAAGCTACTCGTGGTTGCGATCTGTTCCAAATGCAGATGCCATGGCCAAGTGCACATCCTGTGGAACAATTTTCACTATTAATTGGGATGGAGAAAAGGCAATGAAAACCCACCAGAAGTCAGACAAACATCAGCAAAGCCTTCAGCTCCAGAGGCAGAACTTTGTAATGACAAAGTTTATTCAGCCATGTAGTTCATCCAGTGAAGCTTCCAAAGTGACTGCAGCTGAAGTGACAGCAGTTTATAATGGAGTGAAACACAGTCACTTATATTTATCCATGGACTGTGGTGGTAAGCTGGCACAGACAGTTTTCCCAGACTCTACTGTGGCTTTGACATTCAGTTGTGGGAAGGCAAAAATCTGAAAGCATTGTAATGAATGTACTTGCACCTCATTCAGAGGAGCGACTTCTGCAGGAACTAGGCACTTCCTATTTCTCACTGGGATCAAATGCATCTAATAAAGGGAATAGAAAAAGGTCCCCCCCCCCCCCCAGTCACTCAGTACTTCTCTCACAGCCATGGTACACAACAGAAACTTCTAGATTTCTATGAGGATCATAATGAAAGTGTCAAATGCATCTTTACAAGAATAAAGCACATCCTTGTGCAGAAAGGACTAAAAGTACAAAACATGGCTAGCTATGATGCAGACAATGCCTCAGTTAATTATAGAAAACACAGATCTGTTTTTAAACATTTGAAAGCTGAGGTGCCTCATATCATTGCAGCAAACTGTTTGTGTCACATAATACACAACTGTGCCAAGCATGCAAGCAAGACCCTTGCAAGGTTTGACATGGAGACTGGTTTTGAAAGCACACAGTGAGTTTTCTGCAAAAAACTGTCACTGTTGAATGATTTCTATTCCTTCATAGACCAGGAGTGTAAGGAGTCATGCATCATGTTGTCACAAGGTGGCTGTCTTTGTTCCCAGCTGTGGTGAGGCTGGTACAATGCTGGCCCTCTATTAAAAGATAATTTATTAGCAAAGGGTCTGATGAGTGTCACCCCCTTATCTGGAGATTTGTGGAGGCTGATGAGGATGGCATCAGTGAGGATATCTCAGAGTCAGAGTGCTACATACATTTCATGCACAACATCCTGCAGGTATTCCAAAAGTCTGTAGCAAAACTTGAAAGTAATACACTCTGCCCCAGAGTTGTACACAGTGTTGATGAGTTGCAGGGAAGGCTAGATGGCCAGTTCTTTGATGCTAAAGCTTCATCTGCCTTAAAATTCTTTATTCCAGCCATGGCACAGCAGGTCTGTAGGGGACTACTGTGGTTTTTATAGTATTATTATTTTATAGTTTTTATAGTATTTTTATAGAAGCACTTTGTTACCTATAGAAGTGGCTTGACTTTGATAATAGTACCTTTAAAGCCATGCAGGTCCACAGCCTGCAACATCCTGTAACTTGGCCAAAACTATGTACAGTTGCAGATGTTTTCAAATTGGATGTAGACATTGAAGCACTTTATTTTTATTCTGACTACTGCACTTTACCTGCTGCATTGCCAGCCCTGTTACAGAGGATGGAGGCACCTGTAAGTGATTGCTGGGTGGCTTTTTTTTAGTAAAGCTTTACAAACTGGTGCAGTTTGCCCTTTCAATTCCCCCTAGCAATAGCTTTGTGGAAAGGTTTTTTCAATTATGGGGAATGCATGGACTGATACAATAAACAGAATGCCTGTATCTGTTGTCAAGGCTAAGTTGTACGTCAAGCGAAATTTTAACATGAGTTGTTCACAATTTTCTACATTTATATAAAGTAACCAGCCATTACTTGAGGCTGCCAGATCAAATGCAAAATATAGCTTCAAATATAAGCAATGATTATAGCAAGTGGTCTGTTCTTGCTGAAAAACTTCAATTTATATATAAAATTGTGACAAGACTATGATTTTTCACTTTCTATAAAATTAGTAATGTGACCCATGATTTTATATTCAGTTCATATTCAGTTTTCCCATTCTTGTTTATCTTTTCTCCAGTGATGTGGTGTCATTTTGATGTACTGTTGTTTGTAGTGAACCCTTAACAATGTACTGCTTTGAATGCATTACTGCTAAATAAAGTTGTTTACCTTACATCTGATTCATTGTATATTTTGCCCATTTATTAGTAACTGCATGTGGTACTCAAGGCTTGTGCTGAAGGGCGATGTTAGATAAAAAGGATTGTGGCTACTAAAGGGAGTAGGTGTGGCTAGATTACGCATGGTGCAGGGTTTATTTTCTCAGGAAATGGCACTGTAGAAAGATGGCAAACCTAGGTACGGGATGTGAAGGAGAATGAGATATGAAGCAAATGTGAGGAATAAGTAAAAGGAAAGACAGAAAAATAGAGAAACAAAACAAAAAAAGAAGTGTGGAAGAGATATGAGAGGGAAATGTGCAGCTGTCGCCCACCCAGGAAAAGAAGGCAATATTTCAGAAGTTTGTTGACACAGACGCTGGTAAGTCAGGGTGCACTCACCAGATGAAATACCATAAAGACACAGGGCCTTAATGGCCCACCAGACAGGCCCTTTACCTTGTGTCTAAATGAGTTAAGCAGGCCATTAGAGAGGACATACAGGAGCTGTTGAATCTAGGAGTAATCCAGGAATGCAATAATAAAATTCTGTTTTAATATGTCTTATGACAAAATAGGATACTAAATACACATACTGTTTTATTTTTAATACAAACAGTAATAACATATTTCTGATACCTAACCTGAAGTAGCCTTAAGTCCCTGAAGCCAATAAGTGTGGGGAGGGTTAGTGTGGTAGGTGTAGGGGGGGTGATTTGAGGAGCCCCACAAAAATGGTCTAAATCATGCCTTGCAATTGCTAAGCCAAGACCTGTACATTACACATATATATATATATATATATATATATATATATATATATATATATATATATATATATATATACACACACACACACACACACACACTATTGAAAGACAGGGAAAAAAAACTACTGCAAGAACAGAGAACAGACTCAGTGAACCAATGTGTTTAATTTATCCTGTAGTACCTTGTACTGCAATCAGATTTTGTCCACTTTATTGTGTCATTGAAATTCACAGTACAATCCTTTGACCCCCCCCCCCCAATAACTTACATTTCTTTTTTGCTGTTCTTCTAAGTAAATGGTTCCTTACCTTTCTCAACTCCTTGCTCATCTGATTAGCTTCCTTGACTAAAGGCATTATCTTGATATAATCATGAAATACAGCCAGTACACTGGGGTTGCTGCTTCCACTCTGACTGTTTACAGCACCTAGATCAAAAAGAAAGAGTACCAGCAAATAAGAAATGCTGACATTATATACAGTGCTGCAACTGACAGAACTTCATGAGATGTATTGCTGTGCATTTATGTAGCAGAAAGATGAGAGTACATTTTCTTTTTCTTTTAGCTTTTTCAGTCTACCCTATGAACCTGAACACAGAACATGAGTAAGATTCCAAAACTGTAAAAATATTGAATAAGTTTTCTCAAACTGACTACCTTTGAAGATAAATCAATAGCATATTGGAAAGAAGAAATGGCATGGAATATCATTGGTGAAATAACTGAGAAAAACTCAGGTTTAGGGCAAGCAGTGTAGTACATTACCCTGTAAGTACTTAACCTTAGTTACTTTCATCCCAGATCTTGAATTCAGTTTACAGTTAGTTCTGTTTTGTTTATCTTTCTATTTAGAACACTCAATACTTAACTACATTTAGGTATGTGAGATGTTATAAATGCATGGACTATCAAATTATAGGTTGACAAAATGAATAAAAAAAAATACCAAGCTGGCGTTGGTTAGTTACTCTGAAAAGTACTGTAAGAATGTTCTCATAGGTTGGTACTAGGCTATCGGCCCTAGGGCCTATACAAACCTAGCCATAACAATTCCCTGCCTATTTCTTCCCACAATATTTACTTCCCTGGACCCCTGTCTAGCAGGGCAACTGATGTGATCCCTGGGGTGAATTTCCTATCTCCCATCCACTCGTCAAAGTTCCTTTTGAAGAGGGCCAAAGAGGTGCTCTGCTTGACATGTATGGGCAGTCTATTCCAGAGTCTGGGGAGTCTATGGTCAGGAACCTATCCCTCCAGCATGTTTTGTTCATTGTGATGACAAAGTTTAGATCCCTGGAGCATGTGGCACTGAGGGATTGGGATTTCTTTGAGTGTAGCATGTCCAACAGCTCTGGGTTTGACATGGCCTTGTATGTTAAGCAGAGATCGCTTCTGAGTAGATGATATGCCACAGACTATAGCTGGAGTTTTTTTAGATGGTCAGCATAGGGCATCTGCTTTAGGCCTGTGATTCTTTTAGTGAGGTATTTCTGCGGCCTTTCCAGTTGTTGCAGATGTCTTGAGAGGTACATACCAAATGGGGCATTGTATTCTATAATGGGTCTAATGAGTGCAGTGGGACAATGACCTCCTTTTTTCTGGATGAAAAGCCCTTAATGATGAGGTGTGCCAGATAGAAGGATTTCCTAACTGTTGTGGCGATGTGGTTATCGAAGGTGAGACCACTGTCCACCTGTGTCCCTAAGTCTCTTATCACACTTTCAGTGTTTAGTGTAATGTCACCTATGTGGTAATTCATGGGTACATGTTTTTTCCCAAAGGGGATAACTATATATTTCTTTGCATTGAGCTTGAGCACATGGCTCTGGCACCAAGCATCTGTTTCTGTAAGGCCCTATTGTAGAATAGCCACATCAGTGGCGGCTCGTGGCATCGGACTGTCGGACTGCAGCCTCCTCAGAAGAAAAGAAAAAAGTACCTTTTTGTGTAGGCAAGTGTAGCATTATTTTTTTTTTTTTACTGTGTCTCTCAGGCAAGCTGCAGACTAGTCTCCATGACTCGTAGTTCCTTCCTGCCTCAGCAAGTACGCGCATGCGCACTTTAACCGCCTTGGGTTGCGGCAGTATAAATAAAGACTTTTTTTTGTTTTTGCTGCAGCCCAGTGAAGGAATTAAGGCATCAGTGTGATGCCCAGCAGTCTATGCGGTTCCAAACCGCATAGAACTCAAAGGGGTTCGGACTGTGACATCCGCAGGCAGGGCAGGCACGTACATGACGTGCTTGGCCTAAAATGCTGCTGATTGGTTGTCGCTCTCTTCCTGGGCTTTATGCGCTGGGAAAAGAGCGAGAATCAAACAGTTTTAGACAGTTAGTGTTGTGGACTGAATTGTCTGATCATCGTGACTGACTGAGTCAATCGCATTTCGCAAGGGAAGGATTTACATAGGCTATTCGCCTTTGCCATTGGAATTGGATTTCTATTTTTTTTTTTTTTATTTTGGGTGGCCTATATTTTGTCAGCTGTGCTGCAGAAGAACAAGAACTGAAGAAAGAAGTAGTAGAGTTAGAGTAGAAGAAGAAGAAGAACAGAGTAGAGTACAGATAGTTTTCTTCTTGGTGGTATGTATTTATATATTATTTTTTATTGTCCCAGCCAACTGCATCTTTTATTTTTAACTGTCAATTTGTTTATATCTGAACATAAAACCTGTTCATGACACATAGATTAATTTCATTTAATCCTGACAGCTGCTATGAACAGAACATTACTGTAGACTCTTCAGTGTTTTTTTTTAACTTGATTTGCTTACACACAAGGCAAAATGAGTGAAGTCTGTGTAACATGAAAAAGTTAAACTGTTTTGTTGCATGCTTGTTTAAACAGAGGCCTGAAGTAAAAAAGAAAACCACTTGGGTTAACTAAAAAACAGGAAAGTTATGCAACTGAAGTGTGTGCGTGTGTGTAATGCCCCAATTGCTATATACTGGTGGCTAGAGAGAACAAATGGTGGTGGGTAGAGATACTCAGGTTTGAACCCTGTAACCTGGATGCAGGTGGCAAGGACCTGATTTCCCTATCCACCACCATTTGTAAAAAAATGTGCAGATTTTTGCCTCATATTTGTTCTGTTCCTCATAAAATCTGTGGTTTCTGTATCTACATTTTTCCTTGCAAAGTCTGTAGTGCAGTCGTGCACTGGTAGCATTGCTGCCTGACAGCTACAGGTTCTCTGGTTTGATTCGTGGCTGGGGTGCCTTCTGTGTAGAGTCTGCATGTCCTCCCATCTTACAAAGATGTGTCTGGAGTTTCTCCCTGCTCAGCTGAAAATTGTCTTTTGTTCCAAGTCAAACTATTTTCCTGGTTAAATGTTTAAAAATAACAGGCTTTTGAATTTCAGACTTCATATTCTTCAGAAAGTACATGGTAACACAAAACCGTTTATTCTAGCAGTTGTCTAAGTTTATAACATGGATATTTGAAATGTGTCCCTGTTTTTGGGACTGTATTCCCTCATTATTGGCTTTGTCCAGGTATTTTGTGCTATGGTTGAGAGCTAACTATGGTGAGAACTGAATTCACTGAATGTTTGGGGGCTGTATTCCCCCCATTACTGGCTTTGTCCACATGTTTTTTAAGAGGTTGAGAGTTATGGTGAGAACTGAATTCACTGAATATGTTTGAGGGCTATATTCCCCTATTATTCGCTTTGTTCAGGTGTTTTGTGCTAAGAGGTTGACAGCTATGGTGAGAATTGAATTCACTAAATGGTAGCCATTTAAGTTTGTCTTCCTCTCTTTCACAAAACAGCTGATTTGGCATAGTGGTATGTTTCTCTGACTGTTTTGCACAGGGTCCCCTGGGTTAAAGACGTGGCAGTGAAATGTTTGGTGATAACACAGCATTTTTTTCTAGCAACTTTCCAACATTATACAAGCAATGTTAAAAATGTGTCCCTGTTTTTTGGCCTTTTGTCCCCCCCAATAAATTTAGGCTTTTTCCAGATTTCTTGTGCTGCAAAGTTCAGAGATACAACTGCGTGTCAAGTAGATTTTACAAGGAGCTGAGAGCTGCAGGGGAACTAAACTTTAGTGCTGCTTATTCTGAGTCTGCTTGCATTGTTAATAGCACAACAGGTAGTGTACTTGCTTTTGATGCAGAAGGCTGTGGGTTCTACTCCCACAGTCGATAGATGCATTGCTGATACTGTACTGTGTTGTAAAGGGGGTGGATGCTGCAGTCCTTTTTGGCGACAATACCTAGAGTAGTAATTATGAACCTGTTATCAGTTTGCTATACATTCCCTATTGCGATATTACTAGCTTATCATTTTTTTTAATGCATGCAACATAGGCAATTTATTCCTCAAGGGCAACAGGCACTTTATTTGTAGATGAATAAACAATGACATATAAAGTTGTTTGCTAGCAGCAACCTCTTCATTGTTACAGATTTCTTTAATGTGGAATTATTTAGATGACTTTTACTACTTCAGATATTGTGCATATTTACTGATACTGGTGGACTGTAGAAGGTTGAGTAGACTTTTATGATGGAAGTGTTCTGAATTGGGTAGTTTTGTCATTGGTGCATGCATTTTGTTTCATTGTTTACTGGAAAAATGTTCAAAACAATAAATTTAAAATGTCCTCTAACAACTGTACTGCGTTGTACAAGGAATACAATTTAATACAATCGGGAATGTGTATCAAAGAGCATGTGTATGTTTCGTGTTCAAGGGGCTTATGATTTGAAAACAGCCCAATGTTAATCTTTATCTGCCACTGGCAAAATGTATTTTCTTTGAATGTGGGTTTCAATGCTGTTTCAATGCATGTGAGTTTCAAGGGCAGAGAGGTTTTCATGCTAAGTCTGTTTTTATTGTGAGACTGCATTGCTTTGTTTAGCAGATATCTATTGGGGTTTGTGCTGTAAAAATGCAAAATAAAACTTTCAAATGAAATCTAAATCATCGCAGAAGTAATGCAGTATGCACATTACAGTGTTTATGGTAAATGGGGCAAAATAACCAAGGAATGGGACATTGGAATGGTTGCAGGGGGGAAGGCTCCAATCGGCCATGATTTTGAGAGGGGAAGGGCAGCAAACTCAGACAGCCCCTGTTGAACTATACCTCATAGCTGTCCATATTTTTGCAGAATGAATAGATATTTGCTTCTTATTTTTGGTTTGTTCCTCATAAAATGTGTGGTTTTCTGGCAAATTATTTAGGAATGAAGTCACTAAATGACAGACATTGAGTTTGATGTCATAACCTTCAGAAAAATGCATGCTAAAGCAAGACCTGTTAAAAATTCTATCAACTGTTTTAAGTTTATACAAGAGCAAATTTTAGTAGTGTTTGTATGTTCCCCCAATATATTTGGCCTTGTCCAGATTTCCTGCATTAACAGATTGAGAGGTACGTGCAAATAAATTGCTTTATAGAATTAGGCATATCCAAACCTCTCAACTGTCCCCGATTTTGGCTCAAAATGTTGCTCTTCCCCTAATAATCCCTCTGCAAAATGGCAATTTTGGAAGAAAACATGGAGGGTTTACAATTAATAAATAACTGTAATAATCAGTTATAGATTACTTTTATTTCAGAAATGCACATAGATTCTTTTATTTTGTCAGCTGCTCAAGTTAGCAGTACTAATATTAAAACATGTCCCTTCTTTGATAGGTTCCCAGCTGTATTGTGTGGCTATTTTATATTTTTGCATCACATTTTTGGTCCATTTTTCATAAAATTGTGTTTTTTTTGGCAAATTAGTGACAAATCATTAAAGACTGAAGTTAGAAAATAATGACAGATATTTAAGTTTCAGATTTCATACCCATTCAGAAAATTCATACTAATGCAAGACCTACTATTCTATTATCTTTCTAAGTTTATAAGAGCAATATTTAAAAAATTGTCCTTATTTGTGGGCCTTTGTCCCACTTCTATGTATGGCTTTGTCCAGATTTCTTGCTTTGAGGTTGAGAGATATGACAAATGTGTCAGGGCCATCACAGTCAGCCAGAGACATTTCAAATTGTGACAACTTGTTGCACCCCACTACCCCATGTAGTGACTGTGGATGTGTCCAAGCAAGGCAAGGAGCAGTTATTCAGTGTAAATGTGCAGACTATCCCCCCCCCATCCAAGGTGAACACAAGTACTACAATGGCTTTTCATCTGTCACTGATTTTGCAGAATGTTCTGGTTTCTGTCATATTTTTATACTGTTGATTTATGCTTATTATTATTCGGAAAGTGCCTTTTGCTCTATGTTTAAGTAGCAGTGCTTTAATGACCATCAGGCAAGCTTGTCTGATATTGTAAGATGCAAGTACGTTTTAATAAGCAGTATTGCCAACATTTAAAGCCTTTCTGTTGTTGCCATGCAGAGAATACTTACATAACTAGATAACATATAAGCCTTGGGTATTGAAATGCATATGACAGTATTTGTAATAAAGGACAGGATTACATTGTTAAGCTCATTACAGGCTTTACCTGCAAACTAAACAGAATGCCAATCTATCATGTGTGGTCCATATCCTGTGCAGTAATCCTTTAAGCAATATATGTTGAGCTTGTTTCTTGTTTGCTTTTAATTTTTTGCTTTGATCATGTTTTCCCCATGAAACAAGTAGATAGTTGTTGTCAGGCAGCATGTCTTTTTTGGATAAGAAACATTTTTATAAATGGGGGTATAAGAGAGATTGCTACTTTCAGCATGTTACTTGGTACTTTAATAAAGCTGAATATAAATTATAATTAGAACTGGAGTGCAAGGAGAAGTGATTTGAGTTAAGTGCTGCTTGTTTTTCTTATACTTGATTTTGACTGGCATTCCAGTAATGTATTTAAAAAGTAATTTATTTTGTTATGCTTCGCATCCTTTTTGTTTCCATCTAGATATTAAGTAAGCTGTCATGCAGCCAATGGATTGAAATATTTTTTTTCTTCTACACTTCATTTTGTCTTGATTGGACTCTCATAATGATGGTTTGGCACCCAGGGCAGCGTATTTAATTAAAGTTACAGTTTTTGTGGTTTTGAGCATAGCTCCTCCCCTTTCTAGTTGGCCATACCCATTCCCATTGACCCCACCCATTAAGCTGTCTCCTGCAGCCCCCCTTTAATTTGAAGTCACCAGCTGCCACTGAGCCAAATCATTTGGGGATTCAATAATGGCTCCCAGTTTGCAGTCATCTGCGAACTTTGTTAGCCAGAGTCTCCTTAGTGTTGGCCTGTATTTCAGAGAAGTAGATGTCAAACAAGAGTGGTCCCAGGACTTAACCCTGAGGTACTCCACTTGTCACTTGTCTGGAGCTGGATTTGGAGTCGGCTACTTTTACAGCGTGGGTTCTGTCAGTAAGCCAGTTGGCAACAGCTTAGTAAGTTTATCTATGATTCCAGAGTGGGGGATGGTGTTGAAGGCCTTGGCGAGGTCCAGATAGGCTGTGTGGACCACCTTACTCTTGCCCACAACTCTCGAGACTAATTCAAAGAAGTCAATCAGGTTCAGGAGACAAGATCGGCCCTTCCGAACCCAAACTGGGTGGGGTCCAGTGTTTGAAGGCTGCCAATGTCTTTATTTATAAGTTCCATGATAATACGTTCCATTGCCTTGCAGATCAGGCTCATCAGACTGATGGGGCGGTATTTCCCAGGATCCAAGGTGGATCCTTCTTTGTGGAGTGGGATAACTGTAGCTGTGCACCACTCAGTGGGCACAAACCCTGAGGTGAGGCGATGATTAAACATTACACTTAGGTGAGGTGTCAGTTAATTTTGTAGTTCATGTAGTACACACCCCAGGATGTCGTCTGGTCCCGTGGATGCTGTATTCTTAGCTTTGGGTAGTGTGGTTTGTACCTCTGTGGCCATTATTACTAGAATTTGGCAATATTTCGGTATTGAGATGGGCCCTTTAGGGGGTGAGGGGGGGGTGAAGTTGTCACTGAATCGAACTGCCAGGATATTGGCAATATCCTTGGGATCAGTATATTTAATGCCATTCTGTTGTAGATCAGAGCAGATCTGAGCATTGCCATTTAAATTCTTGATATAGCTATAGAATGCCTTGTGGTTGTCTTTGGAATCTTTGGCAATTTTATTTTCGTAACTAGCTTTGGAAGATTTTATGAGGGATCTCAGCTTCTTACTGAGGCTGGTAAGGAAGTTTTTTGCATCCTGGGATTTTCCTCTTTTCTGCCGCAGTTTCTTCCTTTTGTTGTAAAATTTGTTTATGGCAGGGGACCACCAGATTGGCTTCCTTTTTTTGGAGGAGAGTATCTTGGTTCTGTCTGGGATGGCAGGATCAAGCACGAGTGGATGTGCTTGTACAGTGCCTTAGTGTAGGATTCAGCAGTCGAACTTTCAGTTCCCATCTGCATGGGTGTCATGAAGTTTGTCACTTCAGACTTGAGTAGCATGAAGTTGGCTTTAGAGAAGTTTTTTACAGAGGTTTCCTTACTGGGGGTTGGGGGAGGGATGTGGATGTCAAGGGTGATTAGCTTAGGGTCAGACCTGACCAACAAGGGGGTGACCATAGGTGTGGAGCATCGATTTCCCATGTTGGTAATGACCAGGTCTAGGATACTGGAGCCCCTGGTGGGACTATGGATTAGTTGATCCAGAGCATTGGAATTTATGAATTCCAAGAACCGTTGGGAAAAGGTGTTGGTACATGAGTAGTTTTCCCAGTTAATGACAGGGTAGTTGAAATCACCCAGTATTAGGGTGTTTGGTTGTATCTTAATATTTTCCAGTACGTTTAGAAAGGTGTAGTGAGAATCTTGGGGCATGGTGGGGATCTGTAGCAAGCTACAATTTGGATTGCAGTCTTACCTAGTGTTAGCTGCACCTGGAGAATTTCAGATGCATTGTGTTGGGCAACTAGCCCGGTGGTGTAAATATCCTTGGTGAATATGGGCACTCCTCCACCTTTAGTGTTTTGGTCCTGGTTTGGTGGCCAAAAAGTGTGGTAAGAGTTGTAGCCTGGTATTGCAGGGGTGCTCTCTGGAGCCTTGAACCAGGTCTCAGTTACTGCACAGATATCAATGTTCTCCATTTTTAAGAGTGCCTCGAGAGAGTGCATTTTGAGGTTTAGACTTCTAGCATTGAGTAACATTACTTTCAGATTTTGCATGCTTGTACCTGTTATGGTGGTGGTTTTGTCCTTTGAACTTTGCCTAAAAAAGGCACTATAGGGGTGGCAAGAGCCTTAGCCAGTAACCTGAATCCCAGGGGCGACAGGTGCAGACCATCTCTGGCAAAGCATCGTGGTCTGTCAATCATGTCATCCCAGGCAGACAGATACTGGATCCCCTTTGAATGACACCAGAAGCTTAGCCAATTGTTGAAGTCAATCATTTTGTCCTTATACTGTCGTATCATTGTGGGCGAAGGCAGGATACTACTCAGGGCTAGGGTCATACCTGCCTCTTTTCATGATGAGCAGCAGGGGAAGAAGAGTTTGGTAATATGGTTATTTGACATCTGACATGCCTGTTGCTATTAAACAGACTACCAGGCTAAACTGATAACTGTAAGTTTCTGCCTAGTTTACCCAAAGCATTACTAATAATGCAGGCTATCTAATATACTTGTTAAATGAGATGGCGGTAAAACTGTACTACATATGGTATAGTAAAATTATTACAACTATGTTTTGGGGAGTAAGGACAAGCCTTCCTGCAGCCACCATGTTACGGGCTGTACCCCAACATATCGACTGATAATGTATTCCACTCCAAGGCTGCATGTCTTCGAAATAAATGAAAGCCAAGAGATTTGTTTCTTTTTCAACACAAGTTGCTGAATTAAACAAAGAAAATTACTGTGTTAGGAAAACTGTATTTTTGGGGGAATTTTCTGAAGAAATTAAAAAGTCACACACTTAATTTTTATGCACAAACCAACTTTTTGTCTTTTCTCTGAGTAACTGACCTTAGAAGTTGCAGGGGTTGGGATGCATAGGGTACTTGCCCTCTGCATAAAACACTGTTTTCAGAAAATGCCCACTGATAATCTTCTCATTGCAATTTTGTGCAGCTGAGCTGGAATGGTTGCTGTTTTGGGTGAGACCTCAGATATTTCATTTCTATTACTCCATGACGCTGTATGACTTCAAAGTTGTAATATTTAAGAACTATGTGCATTGGGTGTGCAGGGATTCTTCCACTGAAAAAAAACGTAGACCTGCACTTTGTGTAGTTAGTTTTGGACTTATTTTTTTCATTTGGAACAGTTTGTACACAATGTCATATACATTTTAACTGAATTGTAGCCTTTATTACTATTTATATTCTTGTCTGCTGTATACAAACATTCACAAATATCACTGTTTTCTGTTGTCTGACTTTAAGTATCTTCTGAACTATAATATTTTGTAAGTGAAGCTGTGGTATAGAGCTACATCATGAAAGTTAATTGTCCAAAGTATCCTTTGCAAAATCCATATATCATTTATGGATGTTGTGTATCAGGAAATTTCCTGCTCCCATTAAACTTTTTTGTATTGGGACTGTAGCATTTCTGCATGCTCTGTTATTGCAGACATTCATAAGTTAATGCATCCAGTGTTCAGGATCTAAAGAGGGTAATTTGTTTCTTTGTTTTGAGATTTTTTGGTGCCTTCTGGTGGACTTTTGGCTAGGTTACACAAGACTATAAGGAATGTACAGTTGTCAGTTGTGGGGGGCTGTTTCCATTTTTGCCATACTTCATTCCTCAGAGTTAAAGATGTTTGAGTTCAGTGGAAGGCCCTTCAGTTTTCATAGGTTTATAAGGCCTGTGGAATAAGTGGAAAGGATTTGCCTTGCAGCTGGATTAGAAAATTGGTTAGACTTGCAGCTGTTGTGCTAGTGTTGTGCAAGGAGAGCATATGGTTTCAGTTGTGGGCTGTGAGAAAGGTTCTCTATAGTTGTGCTATTCTGGTTTCTGAAGGCTTTTAATATTGGTGGTAGTTTTATAGGATGGTTGACAATTGTAAAGGTGAGTGGGCAGTGGTTGGTTAGTGATAGTGACAGAATGTTTATGTTGGAGATGTTTGTTATAATCAAGTCATGTGTAGAGTGCTTGGAGTATTTGAGGATAGGTCTTGTTGGTTCTTTTATGAATTGAGGGAGACCAAGGTCTGCTAGGAAAGTACCCACGTCAAATGAAAGAGGGCCAAGGTAATTAAGACTGAAGTTACTTAGAATGATTATGTTATTTTTCGGACATTTATCAAGGATGTTAGAGAGGAGTGAGTTGAATTTACTTAGGGATAGGCTGTACCATTCAGTATTAGTTTGCCTTTGTGAGTTGGAAATTTTAGGAGAATCCAGTAAGGACTAGAGTTTGAGGAGGAGTTTCCTTGGACGATGACTTTTTTAGGTTATTTATGTAAATAATTAGAGAGCCTCTGCTTGATCATTTGCCTGGTTTCTCATCATTGACATACTTGTAGGAGCTTAGAAAGTGTTGCAAGTTGGAGAAGTTTTGTTTTTTGATCCAGGATTCTGTGACTGCTAGAATATTTGGGTTGTGCTGGTAAATAAATTCACTTATGTGGACTATCTCATTTCTGATGTTATGTGCATTGAGGAAAGCACAAGCAGTGTAGGAAGAGAGTAGCTCTGATGTTGAGGACAAGGTATTGTTGGGCCTGTGTTGGGCTCAATGTTACTCTTAAGATGGAGATTAAAGATTATGGAGGATTGTATGAATGAGGTATTTGATGTTTTCAGGCAGAGAGAAAAATATTTATGATTCTTAGTAGTCATATAGAAGAGTGATCCTGACAGTGATGAGCTGGGGAATAGATTTGATCTGATTAGTGGGGTTTGTGGTGATGGTTTGTTGGAGAGGAAGATATGGAAGTAGTGGTAATACATAGTGATGATTGTTTGTGTGTTTCATGAAGATGTTTGTTATTGGTTGTAGGAGGTGAAGGTGATGAAGAGGGAAGAAGAAGGAGGTATAACAGGCTTTGAAAAGAGAAACATTTTACTGACTGGATGTGAGTTGAGTTTGAACAGGAAGTTTTAAGTGTTAAAATTTCCAGTAATATTGTAGTACTGACTATCAGGGTAGTGAGATAGGAGGGTTAAGTGGTTTTATGGTGGTGTTTTTTTAAGAGGTGTGTCTTGATGGTGTAAGAGTGTGTAGATATCAGAGCAAATATAATGGGTGGTCTGAGGGTGGCTGAGGAAATGGTGGTGGGAGGAGAGCAAAGCAAAACACAACTCCCACTCTATTGGGAGTCAATCAGTCAAGGCCTGTGTCTAGTAATCCGCTCAAAAACGATAGCATGAGTTGTTCAGAAATGAGAGCTTGGAGAAAAGAGGCAATGCTAATAAGTGTATGACAGTAAAGCAGTATATGTTTTTCCATCCCTTGAATGGGGTAGACTCTCCCTAAAGGGACTATACCTCTTAAAATAGAAGTCTTATGAAATTAATAGTCAAGCAAAGAACTGCCAGAGAGATACCTCCTGCCACAACATAGTTATAAAAAAGAAAATGTAGAAGTGTAAGATACTAAGTACAATTGGAAGAATAAGTGGGAAATGTACTTTAATTGTTTTTCTTTTTGTTTACTTTTTCTTAAGACTTAACAGTGTCCAAGTCATCTTTAGAGACTAATGTGAAGTCCACCTTGCAGGCATCTGTGTATATATTGCTCTAACTGTTATTACATCTAGGGATTCCAACAAATATCAGATTAAACAATGCTGATCCCAGGATTGATCTTTGAGGGACCCTTGCCACAAGTTGTTGTTGGTCTGAGCTGATTCTTTGTACTGCTACCATCTGTGTTTTGCCCACTAGCCAGACATCAATCAAATGGACTTGGAAAGGGTTAAATTTACTCTTGATTAAAGCATTATGAACTGCAGTACGTGGTAATGAATCAAATGCTTTTTTCAATATCCGGAAATATAACTCTTGTTGATAAACCATAATTCATAGCTATTGGTATTTTATTTGAACATAACACTGTATCATGTTTGTCAGGGTGGATCTCCCTTTTACAAGCCATGCTGGTTAATATCAGTTAGTGATAAGCTGTTCTCAATGCCCTCTAACAAATCTATAGCACATGTTTCACAGCATTTTCCAAGTACTGCAGTGAGATTAATGGGCACATTGTTCTTTATCTATCTAATGCCCTTGTTATGTATGGTTATAAGATTAGACTTCTTACATGACATTACTTCCATGTAAGACTTTCCATTTAAGACTAATGGCATTAGACTTCTTATATGAAATATGGAATGACCATAGCGGTAGTACAGTGGTAGCATTATTGCCTCACAGCAAGAGGTTCTCCTGTTCAATTCCCGACTGGAGTGCCTTCTGTGTGGAGTCTGCATGTCCTCCCCGTGGTTGAGTGGCCTCCGAAAGACATGCGTGAATGGGCGTGCCTTCGCTGAAGGTTGGGCATCGGGCTGGCAACTCGGCACCATAAAAATCTAAAGCCAATCATTAGCAGACCAGAGTTCCGCTGTAGCAACCCCTAACCGGGAAAAGCCGAAAAGACAAACAAACTTGTAGTTCTTGTGGGGAAGGGACGGAGCAGATTAGGGAAGTATGATCAGCATATTGAATGACTGATGCAAGATGTGTAGCAGTATTAAGGTTATTAGTAAATATGGTAAAGAGAAGGGGGCCATGTATGAACCTCGGGGTACACCAGTGGATACTGGCAGTAGTGGGGAGAGATTGTTCTCCCATTTAGTAGTCTGTTTATGGTTTGAAAGATAACTGAGGAACCAAGACAGGGATGTGGTACTGAGATTGCATGAAGCAAGTTTGTGAAGAAGTTGGTGGGAGATGGTATCAAAAGCCTTTGACATGCCCAGGAAAATAGAGGAGACTAGTTCACCATTGTTCATAAGGTGAAGAATAGTATCTGTGAAAGATAATAAGGCTGTGTTTGTATTACACTGAGGTTTAAATCCGTGCTGTGTATTGGATAGAAGGTTATTAGAAGTAAGGTAGTTTAGGAGTTTTTGCTGAATGCACTTCTCTAGGATCTTGGCAATGGGTGAGAGGATAGCTATGGGCTGGTAGTTAGGGATGTCCATAGAGGGGCCTCCCTTGTGAAGGGGAATAATGTGGGCAACTTTCCAGAGGAGGGGTACATATTGTTCGGTGACAGAATGATTGATTAGTATAGAGATAGGATAGGCAATGGATGGGGCAGCTATTTTTAGGAATTCATTTAGCAGCTGATCTGCTGCCAGGCAGCAGGGTTTTAGTTTGCTTAGGAGCTTTTTAATGTAAGATGCTGGATAGTATTGAAAGAGAAGGAGTTTGAATTTCTAGAGGCAGGGGAGTGTAGGAGGATGCTGTTGGTAGTTATCAAGGAGGCAGGAGATAGAGTCGATGAAGTAGGAGTTAAACTGTGAGTTCGGGGGTCCTGATGTATTAGTAGTGGAAGGAGTGGGGGTGGAGGAATTTCCAGGATTTAGGAGGAGGTTGACTGTTTGCCAGAATTTCTGTGGGTTGTGTGAGAACTTTTGTTGGGAAGATTGGAAGCAGTGTTTTTTATCATTGCAGATTTTTGTTTCTTAGTTTGATTCCTTAGCTGCTGATAATTGGTAAGGTCATTTTTGTTTTTGGTAGATAAATATAGGGCTTTTGCTCTGTCCCTTTGTTTAATCAGTTGTTTAGCTTCACAAGAAAACCAAATTCTTTGGATTTGCAGCAAATGTTTCTGACGCGGGCAAGGCTATTTAGTATTTCAAAAAAATTGTTGTTGAAAAATTCAATAGCCTGGTCCAGGTTTAAGTTATGTAAAGGAGTCTAATCACAGTGTTTGAGTAATTGATTAAATAGATGAGGGGAGAATTGTTTTTTATTATGGATTAATTTGATGGGATGGCTAGTTTGAGCATGAATTCTTTTTCTAACTAGAAATGTAGGGGAGTGGTCACTGAGGCTGCTAGGAAGGCAACCAGCTAGGTAACTCATTCTGGTTTGTTAGTTAATATTCAGTCCAGCAGTTTAAAAGATAAGTTTCTTAATTCGGATGATAATACATCAGTTCATTAAGCTTTATGTTTACATCCAAACTGATGCATTCTGTAGTAGTAGCATTCAAAGTTGTTAAACGAACAATAACTACCACAAAGTCATTAGCTGAAGGAAGATTTGCTCTTTAATCTCTCTCTCTACTTGACTGCCATTTTTTCCACACAGACCTCTCTGAAAATGCAGGCCAAAAGTGTCACTAAATGTAAGGCCTATAATGCAATTTGAAAAAAATACTACATGTGCTAGACATCATTAACTACTCAGTCTGGTTTGAAGGCAAAACATTGTTTTTCAAATAGCCAATTCTTGATTGTTTTCCAATTACTATTCTACTCCTTTTCAAGTAAAGGTAAGTCTGTCTGGAAAACTCATCTGAAAACAGATGTTATTTCTGTTAAAGCATTCACAAAATGAAGATAGTGTCTTGTCTCTTATGTACAAAATTTTACAGGATATTGGATAGAAATCTAAGCCTATGTGCATTCCAGGGGAAGCCTTTTTAGAGCTGTGCTTTTCTTAAAATCTTGATAATGTCTTAAAAATTTAATGTATATCTGCTTCTGTCTACCAGAAATCTAAGAAACGTGATATAGACTCTGGTAACCTTATGTAATGACAACTTACTGTGATTTTGTCAATTCAAATAAAAGAAACAGAAAGTCTCTAATCATTTCAGTCAAGTTTTGAGTGTCATATTACCCTGAAAGGCCTCTGTGAAAAAGGTTACTATGCCTGCTTTTCTCCACATCTAGCAGTTTATCCTTCAAAAGTAAAGTATCTTCTTCTTGCTCTCCCTTTCCTGATCAGTTCTCACAAATCTCGCTTCATATATGTGCTTCTGAATCACTTATAACTTTTTCGGGCCATTTTTTTTTCTTTGGAGAAGTGTAATAGAGAAAAGGCCTGTTTTAGTTTTCTTAGTAAAAGACTGAGGTCTGATTTTTTTTTTCTGGGGATGTTTGAAGTTTTTTTTTTTTTCTTTTGTCTTCATCATATTGTAAACAGTACTATTTAGTCAAGATTCCACTACAAGTACCGCAACTAAAATAAATACTTCACATTGAAGCAGTTATTGCTTTATTTGTTTATTTCCCATTTGTTAACTAGGTAAGTTGCTGGTCTGATAACCTGGACAGTAACAGTACAGAGAGTTACAAAAACAGTAATCTAATAGATGGATTAGAGCACTTTCTTACAGAATTTCTAATTGCAATGATTTGTTCAAACAACAAATAAAAAAACAAATCTTCAACTAAGGCTAGTGTTACCAATTTGACACACTCAAAACAAAAAATGCCAGCGAAGGAACAGTATACAACACACTGAAAACCAATTCTGCACTTATTTATATGCTTATTATTTGCAATGATGTAATCACAGTACGTGCACATAACAGTGCACAGTATATAAGCATTCCAGTTCCATAATAGCTAGACAGTGAGGTTAAGCAAGGTGTAGGGGTGGAGGTATAGTTAAGGAGAAGCAACGGTGGTTGTAGTATTTACATTATATTGATATGAACAGCTAGGATGTCAGTGTAGCTCTAAATGTAGGGAAGTCTGGCCTAGTTTACATTTCTGTGAGTAAGCAATCCAAACAACCAATAATGAAGTATTCTTAAAGTTACATATTCAGTGCAGTTAAATAGACAACTATTCTCATTAGTAAGGAATCAACATTTAACTAGTTTAAAGAAAATAAACATTAGAAATAGCTGGCATCAAACATTGCTTATACATGTACAGCCATTCTGAAAGTCCAAATACCAATAGAATTATGATCACACAAACAATGGCATTAAAAAGGTTAATATGTAAACTTTTTTTTATTCCACAGGACAGCAAAACATGTGCAATATAGTGCATGTGTTGATGACATGCTTTAAAGTGGAAGTGGTGATAATGCAATATACATTTGGCCAGCCCCGTGGTACAGAGGAATGAAGCTCCAATTATGATCCAGGTGACCTGATATGATTAATGATGTAGTACTGAAGAATCCAGTTTGGTGGAAGAGGAATCATGAGACAGAGCCTGCTCACCTCTCTTAGGCAGGCTTGGGGACATACCACTCTCAGAGAGACTTAGGAACATACATCTCTCAGACAGGCTTGGGGACATACCTCTCTCAGGGGAGGCTTGGGGACATACCTCTCTCAGGGAAGGTTTGGGGGAATACCTCTCTCAGGGGAGGTTGGGGGCATACCTCTCTCAGGGAAGGCTTGGTGGCATACATCTCTCAGGGGAGGCTTGGGGGCATACCTCTCTCAGGGAAGGCTTGAGGAAATGTGACCTGGGATGAGTATTCTGCTTAAAATCTCTAGTATAGACTGTAATTGCATTGCAGTATCTGACACTAAGGTAGGTGGGACTCTGAAGGCAGTACCCTCACAAATGTCAGTGACAAGCCTTTGCACCAGTCTACTGCATGCCCATCCATTGGGTCTCTGTGAGTATGTGCTGTGGAATTATAGGCTGTAAAGAAAAATGCTTCATATAGCTGCACTGATGACGGCCATGCTCACCCCCATAAAACGGTAAACCTGAGATAGCATTCACAGTGGTAGAAGGATGATCAGCAGGCACTGAGAACAAGAAATACAAAATAAATAACCAAATAAGTAAACATATAAGGACCAGTGCTGGACATCTACAACTGGGCTGCCAGTTTAGAGTGGAGTAGGATGAGATATACCAAAATGGGAAGTCTGAATTTCTGGATGAGACCCTGAGGTCTGAATGCAGGAAAAATGAACATATGAATTTATACTGCCAGGTGAAGTTATTGGTTGCATTCCTTTTAGAGCAGAGATAAATAAAATGAAGTAGTCAAGTGAATGTATACCTGAACGCTCAATGCTTGAACATTGTAAAACTAATACCAGCTAAAACTTAACAGTAATGTTTTAGCATAATGTAATATACCTGTAATACCTTTCTTGACCCATGCATTTTACCATTCAGGTGTTTCCTTCAGTGGCAGAGATGTGGCAACTGTATATTTCAACAGCATACACAACAGACAGTTTGGCATTTATAAATGGCTTGTTATAAAACAGGCTGTATTTTAAACAAGGAATTAAAACTTGCATAGGCTGCATGGGACACAACTGGGCATATTTTACACCTAAACATTTAGCATCCTTATCAATTAAAGAAAATATCTTCATTTCATGTTCTTGATTTAGAAGCATTTTACTTCAGATAATCAGCGAGTCCTGTTGCACTAGTTCCTTTTTATATAATTATGACATAATGACATAATGAACATGTGCTTATTTATTGGTGTTTGTTAGAGTTCTCAAACTGTTATAAGGCATGGTGCCAATGTACTAGATGCTTGCAGTTCATTAATAAATGTATTATTTTTTGTATTCCAGTCCATTTTTGCATTGGACTTTTATTTCTAGTATTCTGCTTGGCATGTTGCTGAAGTCTGAGTCTGCATATCCTCCCCTGTGCTTGCATGGGTTTCCTCCGGGTTCTTTGGTTTTCTCCCACATTCTGAAGACATGTAGTAGGTGTATTGCACACTCTAAATGGGCCATAAGTGTGAGTGTGTGGCATGGATGAACTATCATAGTAGGGCTAGCCACCCAATGGTGTAAACCTTGGCTCAAGATGATTGTCACTGGTGAAGTGACACCTCAACCCCATGGGAAAAATGGGTTGTAGATATATGGATATCAAGGTGCCAGTTACTCAGATGTTAGAAAAATGAATATTTCTAGTGATTTTTAGCAATGCTATTGAACACAGAAGGTTAAAAAGTAATGATGTGTTTAGTGGTATTGTGAAGATTGACAATATGGATGTAAAGTTTGATTTACAAGGCTTTCTACAAGGATATGAATGATGTAGAGTCAAGAAAAATGAATACTACTTTCACTCCTTACCTTCACAAATTGTTCATACCATGCTTTTTATCAGTTTTTTGAAAAATATATGTGAAGGCTGCCAGCCTAGCCAGATAGAATTTTATAGATAATTATATCATTTGTATATATTAATGTAAGGCACAGGCTTGTTGTCTTAAATGGAAAAAAAAACTGCTGTTAGATGTGGAACTGAAAAAAATGTAACAAAAGTACACTTTGCTGGCAGAAAGCTGACCAAGTAAAGCATGTTGTGACCCTTTGATCTAAAGTCAGCTCCAGCCTGGCTAGATGAAGACATTCTTTCTATTGTTTTAACCAAGAGTTAAATTGCTAGATTTAAACATGCAAATGTATTTTATTTCTCTGCTTCCTGACCAGCTGCAAGATAACACAAGGAGATGTTAAGAATGTAAATGTAATTTCTGTTAGCATGGAAACCCAGGGAAGAAGAATGATGTAATTGAAACCAGGAATGTGATTTTAAAAACAAAGAGAATCAGAGACCATTAAGCATTTTTGTCTTGACTATCCAACTCATCAGCACTCTCTTGCTCTGTAACTAAATTTATCCTAGATTTATGTTTTCTCTTAGAAATTGCTAGAAACTAGAAAGATTAGACTGTTTTTCTGTGATGTCAGAACTGTGCTACTGAATTATTTTAAGTATTTCTCTGTGATCTCTGAACTCTTGACTAGCACTGTGTAGTAGAAAGTATTGTCTTGTGGTTTTATTATTTATTATTAAATATTTTAAAACCTTTCAACTGTGGCTGTTTTGTGTAGAGATCATTTAAGCTCTAGATTACATTCCATATTTATAGTGATTACTGTACCAAGTCACTCTAATAAGCCTTGACTGTTTAGTTATACTACCAATTGGATAATAATATTGCACAGTAATAATTGGACACCCTTTTAAGGGACTTTGAGTAGCTGATAAATATTAGTTGGGTGGTGGCAGTGATTTCTACTGTATAGTCTGGGTAAAAGGGGCACAGCTGGAGAACATGTGCCAGCCTTCCCAGGAGTGTCTGTGTGGTTGTATAAACTCTTATCTCAAAGTATGTGTGTCAGCTACTTGGGCAGGGACACGAAGCACTGGTTGGACAGAGAGGGTGCTGGAGATTTCAGCTTGCCCAGCTGGCTGAGATCCAGACCCTATAGCTGTGCCAGCGGGGAGTCTTATTGGGGACCTGGAGAGCAAGGGAGCGACCAGCCCCAAACTGACTGTGATCTCTGTGTGCTATTAAGGGAAATTGGACTTTACTGTGTGTATTGGTTATCCTTTCCTCCTATATAAGATGCCCCTCACTGGTTTTAGTGGTGAGGATTGAGGCTCCTTGATTGCTAGGCCAGGGCACAGGCATAACAGCATATTTTGTACATTGTAGGTGAAGTGATCATTTTTTTTTATTTGCATTTGTTTTCTCGGTTAGAGTACTGGTCTCCATGAACCATTTTCAGACTCAAACTGGGAGTGGTGTCTGGTTCAGTGACTTGCTCAGAGTCACACAGTTAGGAAATGGAGGCTGAGGGGATCAAACCTTGCATCACTGGATGAATTTAATATCCATGTGAATCTCACTGAATTGGATGATCACAATGTTTAGCTCTGTGGACACTTGGGACATTGTGAATGCTGATTTATCTTTACTTCTGAGTGCATTGAGTGCATTACACACTATCACTATTAGATGGGTTAAACTTTTGTTTAAAACATTTGGCAGACATCTTCCTAGCTATATTAAGCAACATTAGAATTTATATTATGAAGTAGCCATTACTGACATAAGCAAATTGATAGCAAGAAGTTATGACATTAACCATTAGTTAATTAACTTTGAGTGACAGGCATTCTTGTAACTTACTCATTTAAATTTAGACTAGATAAGACAGAATCTTTTTTTTCCAAACTTAAATACCTTGTATCTGGATAATATAATGAGAATGCTAATTCAGTTTCTCCTCAGCAAAGCAGCCAGTTTACATCTATAACTGCCTAGCTTAACCTTTTTTGCACTTCTCTGGATCTGCCTGATGACTCTACTCTCTTATCTCAAATGGTCCATTCATTCTATTAGGGATAAGAGAGAGGCCTCCTTAAAATAGGAGAGAGTCTGATGATCCATTTGTTCCTGTACTGAAATCCTAATTAGCCCACTCCTTTCCCTTCTGGTGAAAGAAATGTAGTAAGGAGTTTGCTAGTTTAAGGTCATGTGGAATAAACTACCCCATCCTTCTTTCCCACACATGCTCAACTATGACTTCCTGTAAGTCAAATGTACAATGGACATCAGCACTGAACCATCTGTTACCTCCACGAGGGAAGTAAGCCAGCAGGACAAGCTATTGCCATTCAGAACAAGGCACTGCAGGTAATTTCCCTGACAGCAAATCATACTTGATGCATATGACCTCCAGGAGTGAGAGTTACCCAGAAGGACCATCATCCAGGCAGACACTGAGCAGTAGGGTGCACTCACTCACATCCCAGCAATGGGATCTTTTTTTTCATATGGATGGCCCTAACACCTAGCCTTGGGTGTTGACATGGGCACCTTCATTACTGTAGGGACCACCTATGCCCTTCTAAGATTTTCATCATGCTTTCTGTGTATGGCCATCAAGGGCTGCCATCACCAACTTGGGTGGCCACACTCACATCATCCCTGCACTGGCTTCCTCTCTTTGACTCTATCCCTTCCTTCCATCAGAAATCCAGTCATAGAGTGCTGGCAAAGACTGGCCAGGAACAACCTCTACCCTCTCAGGATGGACATGCACATCCTCCCAGCCTGTGCCATAAAGCACCTCAGACGCTAATCAAACTAGGGTCACCTGAGTCACAGTCAGAGCTTTATCATTCTATGCTACTGGCAAGGTTAGTTTTGTATAATCTTTCCTCTTACCTTTATAGGGCTGTGTTGATTGGGATCTCATCAGAATTGCATATACACAGACTGACTGACTGACTCACTATCTGTAACACAGCAGATTAGGCCTACTTCATTGTTGTCCCACAATCATTTTCCATCCATCCCCACCCCGTGTCTCTTTTAACTTATTCTTAAATAGACACTTCCACTGACCAGTGCTTCAGGCTTACCCTTACAACCACACTGTATTAATTCACAACCTACTTATTTCTGCCTGGCAACATTTCCACCCCACTTCATTGCCCTCTTATAACTATTGTTTATCCTTGTATGTCACTGCCATTCTACTAATTCAACTAACAATATTCAGCACCCTTCCCTATCTTAGATTCAACTTATTATCAAACAGAGTATGTTCCCTCACTTTATCAGCTGCTCCATGGGAAACAATAAATGGACCTGGTCTGTCCAGGAAAACAAGCCACACAGGCTCCAACTTGTAAACCAACTCTGCTTTCCTGGAAATAATAATTGCACCTTGTCTCTTTTATCAAGTATATTGTTTCTAAATTTTCACCAAGACTTGCCAGTATATCTCCCCTAGAGTATCAACATGCAGTAATCACAGTTTCTGTTTCCTACATTGATCACACTGTAAGTTTACAAAAAATGCATACTTACCCTACATTATATAATTTTTACCTTAATTTCTCTCACAGGTTTACTTATTTTCACAGACAATATCTCTTGACAACACTTCAGCTTTTCCGCAATAACATTGACCTATGGCCCCATCCAATCTAACATGTTTAAACCAAAACCTTACAACACTTACCATGCTTACCCAAATGTTTCAGCGGTAACCCAGTATGTTATGGTTTATACATACACCTCACTAAAGCATCTACTCATTCTAACCTTACAGTTATTACTCTGTGTAGGAGACATGGAATCCAACCCTGGACTGGCCGCATCTATAGTGTTTTCTAGTGACCTGACTGTATTCTCACCATATGATAAATATGGCCCAAGAATTATACAAGTAAAAGTAAGAAGCCTTTGCAATAAAAATCTCACTGCTTAAATCATGGACTCAAAAAAAATAACACCCCCAGTGTACTTGCTGTACCAGAAACCTGGCTAATGCCATACACCCTATATAATGAAATAAATTCTTCCTACTATATAATATACAGAAAGGACCATCCCAAGAAAGAAGGAGCAAGAAGAGAACTCTGTATGATAGAAAATCTACCAGCTCTATACTCCATCAGAGGCAACTACAAACCATGTCAGGTTTCAAATCTTTGCTTGTCTCAGTTGCCTTAGCACATCATAAGCATTTACACCTAGGGTGCAGTTATTTGAACCCTCATTAAACCCCAAAACTACTACCTCTAACTCTAAACTGGTTCTGCAGTAATTGCTCTGGTGACTTTAAAATTACCTGGTCTGATGAAACTGACCAAAATCTTGGTTACTGAATTCTAACCTTGGACTTTTCCCAGCTCATTGGTGATTCAACCAAAATCATCCAAAGTAACACCCTGAGCTAGATTTTATCAAAATATCAAAATTATTTTGTAGTTAGTGGAATACTACTAATGATCACAACCAATCCACACAGTATAGAAAAGCAAGTCTTCTCCCAGCCAAGCCAACTCCATTACATTAGGAAACAGGAACAACTTACCTGGCACAGAATAAAACAAATATTATCAACTGTTAACTGTCCTAAACTACACTAAAACCTTTAATGATATTGTAAAACTCTTCAGGGACTTATTTCTAACTCTTCTACACAAAACATCCCAACATGTAAGAGAAGAATTAAGAATTTACTTCCATACATTGATAAAACTAATAAAAATCGAAGGAGGGCTAGAGATATAGCTTAACATAAACTCAAGCAAGGCACAGTCGGCTACAAAACACAACGAACTCAGGAGCGAGTACCAAAAACAATTAGGCAGGCAAAGTTACGATACTACCGCCAACTACAACAAACTAATAAAAACAACCTTACAGCTTTCTAGAGCATAGTCAATAAAGTGATGAGCAACATTAAACAAACTAAAACATAGATTTTTAAAATAAAAATCAGTAAAAATAATAAAATAAGTAAAATAAGTTTTTCAGACTATAAGCATTTTTGCTTCAATGGATTATGAAACTATTCTTTGCATATTTAACCATGCTTTTATTGGTGCTGAATACAGGGCTTTTCACAGTCTTGTAAGCCATGTTGCTAAGGTACCAGACATTTTTGTCATAAAAAATGTATTATTTGTCACATTGTAGTCTGCATTAGTGTTGGAGTTTATTTCCTATATTCCGCTTGGCTTGTTGTTGTTGATGTTTCATATAGGAACTATAGTATCGGGTCTATATAAGTTCACTGAAGCTCCAATTTCATGAATACCTATTCATCGACCACTATTCAGCAAGCTTTCTTTTATTGAACATTCAGATCAGCAAACATTTTCCCAGGGTACTGTTAGTTGGCCAGCATGTGGAAATTTGCCCTTTTCCCCACTGTAATGTGATCTCAGAGTTGGTATATATAAGTGGGAAGTGGGGGGGCACAGCCCCCCACTTTGGTGGGTTTGTTATGGGTTCCTATTATGTGATCGAAGTTTTGAAACTTTGAACATGACAATATCGAACTTGTCTGTTCAAAGTTTCAAAACTTCGAACATGGAAAAAAAAATAAAACATGCAACAGTAAACTAACTTGCAAGCAGGGGGGCAAGCCCCCATGCACCCCCCACACCCCCTGCTCTTTAAATATACCAACTCTGAGATCGCACTACAGTGCAGTAAAGGGAAATATTCCCTTTCTGCACTATAGTGCAGTCTCGGAGTTGGTATATTTAAAGAGTGGGGGGTGTGGGGGGTGCAGGGGAGCTTGCCCCCCTGCTTGCAACAGTTAGTTTACTGTTGCATATTTTATTTATTTCTTTTTTTACATGATCGAACTTCTGCAAGTTCGACTATATGGTTTCGACCATATAGGGTTCGAACTTGTTGAAGTTCGATCACGTAATAGGAACCCGTTTGTTATACCACAGTGTGTATCGCTTGGTATGTTGGCCTACCAAATTAGTTACCTGGGAAACGTTCACTGATTTCTGCATTTGATAAAAGGGAGGTATGCTGAATAGGGGTCGATGAATAGGTATTTGCGGAGTTGGAGATTCGATAAAATAATATAGAGCCATATTATCTACCAGAGGTGAGAGTTGTGCTGGTATTCTTTTCTGGTCCATGCATTTCACCCCTCAGACTTCACTCTTGAGATTAAACCTGGCTAGTTGTGAATAAATCTCTGTATACCTGTTACACTTGGTAGCTATTACAGCTATAATAACCTTGACAGCAGATCTGTTCCTATTTGTTAAAAATGTCATATGAAAGTTATAATCCCCTGGAAAGTTACAATGACAGCAAATGTTTTGTCAGTGAAAATGAGAGAAACCAAAAATCGTAATCTGATCTTCCATATCACATGTGTTACATGGCCATTTGTCTTTCCATTTTATAAACCACTTGTCATTGTGAGAGTCATATTTGTCCATGATTGGGTAACCAGACTTCTGTATCTCCATGATCACATATTGCCTAATATAAGAAAACACAAAAACATCATAAGTGCAGACAGCTGAATTTCTGGCATGTCATATGCAATGCACTGCCACAGCACCACCGTTCAGAGGGAATGGTGCTTTAACCAAGTATCTGAAAATGCTTCTATGCTCACTCTAGATATCAGATGCAATTTATAGTCATAAAGCATTCTCAAGGACATCAATGTTCAAAAGAGACAACTATGGACTAAAATGTGGGGTGTAGGGACCTTCTTGCTGGGCTACATGTATTTGTGTGTTGCATTTATGCGCTTCAGCCAGCACAATAATATGATGCCTGCAACCTGTGAAGTGGGACACTGTGTGTTTCTTGTTTATCATATTTGTCTTCTCTACTTCTGCATGCTGTCCAATCTACGGCCTGTCAAACTACTACTATAGATGTCTTCTTTAAGTTGCTACTTCTTTGCAGGATAGGTCTATAAATATATAGTCTTATCTTCTCACATCTGTTCTTACCTCCTGCTATCCTCACACCTTTCACCTGGTTACATTTATTCAAGTTTTTTGGGGTTTATAATACCAGGATTGGAACAGAACCCATTCCTAAGTCAAAGTATGATTAAAGTTTGTGAAATTAGTATTGTTTTAATCTTTGAGGTTATCCAAAAGAGCTCTTTGCAGGGGTCTATATCACATAGTCGAACTGCAATAAGTTTGAATATGTAAATGTCGAACCCGGAAGTTCGAAATATAATAACGTTGAACAATCAGAACAGTGATTTTTTTTTTCCCAGGGAAAAAAAAAATCGCTGTTCCAGTACAAAACCAAACAACACACATACACTATAAAATGTTCCTAATGTGGGGAGCTTAGCCCCCCACACCCCCCCTACTTAAATATACCAACTTCGAGATCGCACCGCAGTGAGGAAATAGCAAAGCCGTGGAACTGGCCCACCAAATTCTTTCCCTGGGAAAAAATTCGATGTTCCGCGACTTTGCTATTTTGATAGTCTGAACTTCCCAATTCGATGTTACGGCGTTCCGACATCTGTGCATTCGAACTTCTAATATAGACCCCTTTGCAGCACTCTCAATGTGCCCAGAAATGACTCCTGCAATTTATTTGGAGTTACATTTATCAGTAGCAGGTCTAAATGTGACTGTAAATTCTTTTTTATGAGACCCATTGCTCCTGCTACCACTGGAACTGTCTGGGCATCTTTCTTCCACATTGCCCTCATTTCTGCCTGCAAGTCCTGGTATTTTAGGACTTTGCATTTCTCTGTATATGTCACTGTAATCACTGGGTGTAGTAATTCAATGATCAATGCTACTTTTGTCTTCTTTTCATGGACTTCTATATCTGGTTCTCTCACATCTATTTTTTTGAACTGTTGGTAATAGGTAATCCCATGTGGTATAAGCTTCATAATTTTCTTTATTATTTTTTGAAAGGCTCATGTTTCCAATGCTTCTCAGCTAGTTTAATACTGTAATGCTTGCACAATCCCCAGTGCAACAGTCTTGCCACATTATTATGCCTTCCAGTATACAAGCCTTCTGCCATTAATGTATCATACCCAGCAACAAGATATGCGACTGATTGCAGTTCTGATTTACAGAACGTGCATTTGGCTGTTTCTCCCACATGTTCAATGAACTTTGCAAACCAACATCTATGTAGTCCACTATCCTCAGCTGTTAACATTAACATTTCATCTTTTGGTGTAAATTCACCTCTTCTTAACTATTCCTGTATCAGATCCTGATCAACATGAGGTTGTTCCAGGAGTTTTCTGTATTTAAAACTATATTTATGCCTTTTCCACACTTCTTTTACCTTTTCATTTGATCCATCTCCTTACATTCTTTCTGTTCTTTTTTTGCACATTCAGTTGCTGATTTTTGTCTACTTCTGATCTGATTTCCATTCCTGATTGACACTGGTATGCTTCTGATAAACTAAGCAGGGAAGTCATCTTAGACTGCTTTTTCTTATGTTTCAAAAGTTTCACTATGTTTGGATTTGGTGAGATCAGCAGATATGTATGCAGTCCTAAGATTGCAGATCTGTACATGTAATCAATTTTGATGAGGCCCATACCTCCTTCAGAAAAGGGAATATATAATGTTGATATACATTGATATTTTGATATCATTTGATAAGCGTGAATCATTTTTCTTGACTTCCTGTCCAACTGAACCAACACCTTTTGAGGCCAGTCGATCACCCCAAAACTATAGGTTAAATCAGGAAGAGCAAATTGGTTTATGGTTTGGGACTTGTCAGGGCTGTTGCCACTATTAATTTTAGTCTTCCAAAATATTCCTTCCTTATTGTCAACCCTTCATCAATTCCCAAACACTTATACACTCCCTCCTGCTCAAATTCCTTTATATCACTTTCCAGTCCCAGACTTATATTTTCTCAGTGCTGCAGCTTTCCTACTTTAAATGTTGCTTTTGCATATTTATCAAGACCAAATGACTTCCTTTTACCATCTGAGAAAGTTTTGACCACTTTCATTGTGCTTTCAGCTCCTCATCTGATGAACTATACAGTTTTAAATCATCCACAAAAGAAGATGAAAAGTCTTTACTCTTTGTTGTTGTCTGGAAGCCAAATTGTAACCATGACCTAATCTGTTAAGTAGACAGCTTAATGGGTTAAGGGCAAGGCAAAAGAGCAGTGGTGACAAAGAGACCCCTAGAATATCCCCCTTTCAGTTTTTATACCTGGGACAATAATTTGTCCTTTATCATGGCTTAGCTGCAAACTGGTTTGCCACTATTTCATGGTCAGTGTAATGTAATTGATTAATGTAGGGTGTTTCTTATACATTTGTAAGCATTCCTTTATCCATGAATGTGGGATGTTGTCAAATGCTTTTTTGTAATGTATTTATACCATACTTAGATTCTTCCCCTTTTTTACAATTCTTCATTATGACTTTATATAACAACAAATGATCCTTTGTTCCATATGACTTTCTTTTGTTACCCTTTTGTTCAATTGCCATAAATGAATTATTTTATAAATGATTATAAACCCAGTCAGCACCAATTCCAGTATATAGTTTATACATCATCAGAAGGAAAGTTATTGGTCTATGGTCTTTAAGATAGCTTGCAGGTTCACTGGTAAAGAGAAGTATAATTTTTCCTGTTAATCAGGTTGGTGTCTGTTTGAGGTGGATATATATTACTCAGGGCTATATCTTCAGGTAAAGATGTCTATATTTTAGCCTGTAGTTAAGTATTGCATCTGGGCCTCAGGTTTTCATGTTAGGAGCTTTTCTTAATTTTGTTTCAATTTCTCTGGCTGTTACTTCATCCCATTTGATATCCTGCATATTTGAACTTCTTGTTTGTTCTTTTACTTTTTTTATCTATTCAGCATCTTTGTTATGTTCCACATGGTCTTCATATATATTTCTCCAAAATGTATCTATTCCTTCCTTTTGATGGTGTTTCTATTCCTTTTAATTTGTCTCCCAATTGTCTATAAAACATTTTGGGTCATAAATGAAGTGCTTATTTTGTACTTTTACTTTATATTTATATGTATTTTTTCTAAGTTTCTTTTTCTGCCTATGCTGATATCTTTAGTTTATTGCTTACAATAGTGTATAATAGATCCTGGTCTGTTAAATACTGTGTATTGTTTTTATCACGTCTATCTTTCTAAGTATTTTTGTTGATCTGTTCCCTCTTCTATACTCTTTCTAATAGTGGCACTTCTTGTCTTAATTGCTTTACAGTTTGACTTCCATGATGGCATTTGATTTTCCCTTCCTTTCCCTTATTGCCTGTATTTTTTGGTCAGACTTTATATGTTAGTAACCTAACTGCACAGTAATATATCCTATTCACTTCTCTTAAATCACATGAATTTTTGTTAATAGTTCTGATTACTGTATTTGTCTGTTTTATCAGACTTCTAACATTGTGGGTCTTATTGACTTTCTATAATACATTTCTTTCATCTATCTCAATATGTCTATCCATCTCTATTAAATCAAGCAACTCTTTCTTTAAATCTTTTTCTTCTAAACTAAGGGCACATCCTTTATTCTCCATTTCCTGTGGCCATTCTACAGAAAGTTCTAGGACATCTTCCTGTGACATATTCTCTTCAGCTGCATCCTGCATCATGAATTGCTCTTTTATATGAGAATTCACTGGCCTATCACTTCACAGCATTGACTGTGTCAGAGATGCCACTGTTTTCTGCTCCTTCCCTTGCTGTCCAACTGAACTTTTGTACTAGTTTTCTATTGAAGGATCCAGAGTGTCTTCATGTGGCAACTGATCAGATACTTCCAGGTCTACCTGTTTCTTCTTACATTACTAGAGTTGGATTGTCTACACTAAATCCTTTACTTCACAGGTAATCCATACTTTCAGTTTCTAATTCTTAAACTCTTCCATTACTAAGTCTCTTTTCTTCTTCCCCCTTTGTTTTCTTATTTTTTGTATTGTAAAGTTTTCTATATCTGCATGCCTTTGCCTGTATTTCTCTTCAAATATCTTTGGTGCTGCTTTTTTGTATTGATTAGTTTGGCTTTCACCTTTGCATATATATTGTACCGTACCAGATCTATCATTCCTTGCCATGTCCATGTTTCATTTTTATAACTTTCAAAAATCTCTGTTTTGTTCCTTATTTTAACTTATATAGCTACCACCCCTCTATTGAATGGAACAAACTTCCCCATGAAATTCGAACATACACACATTCCAAACAATTTAAACTAACTCTAAAAGAATATTTCAAAGGGCAATGGATCTGCCAATGCTCAAACCCACCTTGATAACTCTCTGCTACACTCTACTAAACTAAGTATTCCTCTCTCTCTTATACGTTACTGTATCCTGTATGATTCGATTGCAAAAAACCACTTTACTCCTATGTTGCTTTTTTATATTAACTACTACTTTTAAAAATGCTGTGGATGTAATCTAGCTGTTCTGCCATTTTCTACATATATAATATTTGTATGATGACTAAATGTAATCTGTACACTCTTATAAATGCTCTTGTAGTCATCTAGCTGATTGCCTTATTCCACTTATATAATATCTGTAATAATGACTAAATGTGATATGTATTTACTGGAGCTTTTCTCCCTGGGCCTCTGCTGAAAAAGGGCTTCGGCTCAGTCAGACATTCCTGGTTAACAAATGTAAAATAAAATAAAATAAGTAAATAAATAAATTATTTTTTTCATACTTCCTCAGTTGCTTCTTTTTCCAAATGTCCCAAGGTTTCTTGGTCTATATGTTTTTCATGAATCTGTTGTATTAATTAGCACAGATTCACATTTTAAGCTTTTGACAGTTTTTCTTGTGCAAGTTTTTTTTTCTTTCTTCTAATTTCTCTTTAAATTTTTTTGAACATCTTCTATCCAGAAATACTGGGCTTTTTGCATAATAGTTACAATACATAACTTCTTTCTTATCCTTAGTAGTCCATGTTATCATCTTTAAGGCTCTTTTTGGCCTGTCAGTTTTTGTGGACTACTACTTCCTTCTACAATAGGGTTGGTATGGTCTATGTTTTTGTGTGTGTGTGTGTGTGTGTGTGTGTGTGTGTGTGTGTGTGTGTGTGTGTGTCTTCATGTACATATGTAATTATATGTGTATGCGGGGGCTGTATCTGGGGCTTCTGTCAGTTCTTCACCTCAGAAGAGTACTTTTAGGATCAGGTACCCCACCCAAAGATATGTTTCAGTTGAAGGCATCCCTTGGAGAAGGCTGTGTTGATGTGCCTGAACAATCATAACACAGAGACTGTCAGGCAGTTGAGCAGCAGTCCCCATGCTTTGCCCTTCTGTTTGTATCTTCCTTGTACATGAAGAATGGCATCAATATATCACACACACACACACACACATACACACACACACACACACACACACACACACACACACACACACACACACACACACACACACACACACACAAACACACACACATACATACATAAACACTTTCTAGCATGTCCATATAAGATATACACTATCCCTCTAGAAATGCTAGTGACAGGAGACATGACTTCCATATGGTAGTGATTTTTCAGTAAACTCATGTCCTCTGTCTCTGTCTCTCTCCCCACCCTCCCTCTCTTTTACACAGCAAATTATGGCAGTCTATCTGAACACATTCACTCTCTTCAGGCCAGTCCTCATAATACCTCACTTCTACCCCTAAACTAATTTCACCAATGTTGCAGTCTGAGGTCATCCCCCTGTCTCACAAGGACAGCTGCAGACACAGACTTGCTGTCAGGAACAGACAGAGAGAGAGATATACATACAGAGAAAGACAGATATATAGAGAAGCACAAACATGCCATCTAGTTATGCAAGTGGTACTCTGGTCTTCACCAAGGATTAGCATATTCGATACTTGATACTTACTTTTCATTCTGGTGACAGAGAGTAGAGCATTATGTGCTAATTTTTTCCCTCCCTGACTATTTTTGTAGCAAACAAAAGCCTGTTCCTCAACACGTGTTGCAGTTGTACAAATACGAATATAAACACAATGTTAAGAGCATATGCGTTTTCTCTTTGTGTAGAAGCAGACGTAACTAGATGTGAAGTTTCTATCTCTGGTATTATGCACACTGCACTGTCATTAGCACCAAGCTGGAATTGTCAGGTGGTATGTGTGACACAGGACTCTGTTATGCAATGTTGAATGGACTGGAATATGAGTGCCATTGTATTTAAATGTTTGCACTCATTATGTCATTTTATTCCTCTTCATTTATGACTAGAGCAAACCAACATCTTTTAATCCCACGTATGCATGATTGGATGATAAATGATATACACATAGCTTAACACAGTCCTACTTCACCTATACTAGTTCTCACAGAAACATGTGTAGTTCACACCAGTATTTACCCATTTTTTCTATACCAAATCCTTCTGCTGTTGCCATCTCAGACTGGAAGAAGTCATAATCAAAATGGGCTAAGTCAATATCTGCAAGTCGCTCACATGGGAAACCAGTATAAAGGTATGTACTATTTGATCCAAAAATGATTCGATCCTGAAAAAGAGAATTAAAAAAATACATCAAAAGCAAACACATCTGATAAACTACAGATCAGAAACAGAACGACAGAGGTATGCCCAGAATCTGCATTATAATTTTTTTCCAAACATCTTTATTACATTTACACATATGACAAAGGCAATCTTACATTTATATTAAATGAAAAACATACAAAATGATTTCACTTCAGTTGCAAACAGTCTACATCACAGACACCATTGAAACACCTGTAGTTGTAAACATTATACATCACTTATAAACCCTCCAGTCATTGTCAGTTATGCATTATATAGTCAATTCAAATCCTGCCTCTTAAACCTTGACAATTCCCATTTTTTTCCTTTGTAGTTTGTTCCTTCCCTTTTCTAAAGATCCCAGTTGCAGTTGTTTTATCTCTGTTACTATATTCACTACTTCTAGTAAACTTGGTCTAGACTTTGATTTCCATTTTCTAGTAATTGCTTTTTTGGCAGCCACCATAATTAGACTCAGCAAGGAGAATCTGTATTATTATTATTATAATTATATACCACATTCTGCACTAATAGGAAACCAAGCGCAACTGTGCAGTTTTTGCCAAAACCTCAGACAAAAGAAATACATTATAGTCAGGTAGGTAAATTTCCAGAACAATGAGAAAATAAATTATTGGCACAGCAGCATGTCTTTGAATCACACTGTACCTAACAATAATGCTATCAGGCCTGGTAGTGGTAGTGTTCTCCCTAGTGGCCCATCGCTTTGGAAAAAAGCACCACCAA